>NC_074705.1:17408792-17601292 GCF_029448725.1 Salvelinus fontinalis
GACAATTTTTCCCCCAATGGTAAACGCCCTGATCTTCATTTATCCACCATTTTTGCCCATATGGTTCAAACAGAGGAAGTGAGTGTGAATGGGCTGTGAGCAAAACATAACGGGTACACAATTCTACACCACACTGTCTACATGGCTTTCACAATAAAAACCTTCTGGCTCCACCAGCTCCTTCGGAGGGGCCTCAGGGGAAGATGCTAAAATGGCTACACGGGGATAATAACTGTTTCTGCTGTTTATTTCACAGCCACTTTGAGTCATTTGGAGGGAGAGGCCTAGAAGGGGCCAGGCAGGAAAGAACACACAGGGAACAGTGCTTACTTTAACAGAGAGAAAGACAGCAAACATGGGTCTGGTCCCTCCACAGGGTGAGGAGAGCAACTGTGTTCTCCAACTGTGGTAAATATTCAAACCAATGCCAAGACTAAAACTCCACGATTGAGTTATCACTTAGCACCTCCGTACCTTCAGGCTCTGATCAGGCCCTACACCCAAACAAGGGCACTGCGTTCATCCACCTCTGGCCTGCTCGCCTCCCTACCTCTGAGGAAGTACAGTTCCCGCTCAGCCCAGTCAAAACTGTTCGCTGCTCTGGCACCCCAATGGTGGAACAAACTCCCTCACGACGCCAGGTCAGCGGAGTCAATCACCACCTTCCGGAGACACCTGAAACCCCACCTCTTTAAGGAATACCTAGGATAGGATAAAGTAATCCTTCTAACCCCCCCCCCCCCCCCCTTAAAAGAGTTAGATGCACTATTGTAAAGTGGTTGTTCCACTGGATATCATAAGGTGAATGCACCAATTTGTAAGTCGCTCTGGATAAGAGCGTCTGCTAAATGACTTAAATGTAAATGTAAATCACTTGGGATGTACTGTAGTGGGGATGACCACGACGTACACTAAACTATGACTAATGACTATGCATCGTCAGACAACCAAAAGTCAATTTATTGGATATATATTGGATAATGGTATTTTACAGACAGAATGAACTATAAGGCCAACACTGAGTTTCTGTGAGGTTCATACCAGCAACACTAGTTACTAGATACCCGTAGGACTCAAACACAGGAAGTGAATGTGGACGGATTGTGAGCAAAACACAATGAGTACACAATTCTACACAACAGTGAGTGATCACTTTGGAGAAACCTTCCAGCGCCCAGTTATAGACAAGAAACAGACCTAGTCCCAAAAACAAACAAACATGGTTTCCTTCGATTCAAACAAAGGAAGTGTCACTTTCATCGTCCTACTTGGCAAATAAATATTTTCTAAAACAAGGAGAGGTCACACACGACAAAAAAACAACAATGTTAAGGTTTGAGTTATAATAAACTATTACTGTATTTAGGTCATGAAGATATTGGAAGAAAATACTCTCTGTTGTGTGTGTGTGCGTGTGTGTGTGTGTGTGTGTGTGTGTGCGTGCGTGCGTGCGTGCGTGCGTGCGCGGACTCCTTTGGATGAGTAATGGACAGATACCGTTCAATGACAAACCAAAGTCACACCCTATCTGTAACATCAAGATCCTTCGTCATCAAAGCTTCAAATGGCTTTACATAAAATGTAATTGCCAATGTCATATTTCTCTTTGAAAGCCAGTAAAACGGCTGTAGAGGCTGATTGTACTCTTTATTATCCTGATTATACTCTTGAATTCTAATGTGCCTTCCAGGAGAGGAGCGCGTGTCATGTCTATACTTCATAGCTCAAGACACAAATCACTAGACACAAATCACACAAATCACTAATCACTAGTCTGCAGATTCCTGTTGAATCTGCAGACGTGTTGCTGTGCGTTTTGTTGCTGTGCGTTTTGCTGCCAACTTTACTTTACTTTGCTAGCTGACAACTTTATGTTTTTTGTTTTGTTTCTGTTTTTAATTACCGTTTATATTTTTAGTTTTTCCATCGCAACTTTTTTCCCTCATTCAACTTTTTCACTCCGGACGCTTTATCTGGACATGGTTCGTCAACACCTTCAACAGCCGAAGCTAAGTAGTAGCATTAACATGATGTCTTCTAATTGCAGTCGCTGTACTCATAATATACAGGAGAACGATCGCCTTACGGCGAAAATAGCTGTGCTGCAAGCCCAGCTTCAGACGCAATCGTTAGGCAAGGGTATTTTCAGTGTAGGAAAGGAAGAAACAGCGTCTGTGCCACCAGTAAGTACAGATAGTAACGTTAGTATAAATCCCCCCGCACAGTCCCCGCAGCCGGACAACTTTCTCATGGCTTCTGGAGGGAAATGCTGTTGGAATGCTCAACCGGTGTCGCTCATTCAGCCGACAGAAACTTTCAACCGGTTTTCCCCATTATGTAGCGAGTCGGAGTCTGAGTCTGAGTCTTCTCTTGTCTCTACTCCTCCCGTTACGGGGTCTGAGACGCCGAAGGCTCCCACCGTTAGCTCTGACAAATTGAAAACCCTAGTCATTGGCGACTCCATTACCCGCAGTATTAGACTTAAAACGAATCACCCAGCGATCATACACTGTTTACCAGGGGGCAGGGCTACCGACGTTAAGGCTAATCTTAAGATGGTGCTGGCTAAAGCTAAATCTGGCGAGTGTAGAGAGTATAGAGATATTGTTATCCACGTCGGCACCAACGATGTTAGGATGAAACAGTCAGAGGTCACCAAGTGCAACATAGCTTCAGCGTGTAAATCAGCTAGAAAGATGTGTCGGCATCGAGTAATTGTCTCTGGCCCCCTCCCAGTTAGGGGGAGTGACGAGCTCTACAGCAGAGTCTCAGCACTCAATTGCTGGTTGAAAACTGTTTTCTGCCCCTCCCAAAAGATAGAATTTGTAGATAATTGGCCCTCTTTCTGGGACTCACCCACAAACAGGACCAAGCCTGACCTGCTAAGGAGTGACGGACTCCATCCTACCTGGAGGGGTGCTCTCATCTTATCTACCAACATAGATAGGGCTCTAACTCCTTTAGCCCCACAATGAAATAGGGTGCAGGCCAGGCAGCAGGCTGTTAGCCAACCTGCCAGCTTAGTGGAGTCTGCCAATAGCACAGTCAGTGTAGTCAGCTCAGCCATACCCATTGAGACTGTGTCTGTGCCTCGACCTAGGTTGGGCAAAACTAAACATGGCGGTGTTCGCCTTGGCAATCTTATTAGGATAAAGACCTCCTCCATTCCTGCCATTATTGAAAGAGATCGTGATACCTCACATCTCAAAATAGGGTTACTTAATGTTAGATCCCTCACTTCAAAGGCAGTCATAGTCAATGAACTAATCACTGATCATAATCTTGATGTGATTGGCCTGACTGAAACATGGCTTAAGCCTGATGAATTTACTGTGTTAAATGAGGCCTCACCTCCTGGTTACACTAGTGACCATATCCCCCGTGCATCCTGCAAAGGCGGAGGTGTTGCTAACATCTACGATAGCAAATTTCAATTTACAAAAAAAAAAAATGGCGTTTTCGTCTTTTGAGCTTCTAGTCATGAAATCTATGCAGCCTACTCAATCACTTTTTATAGCTACTGTTTACAGGCCTCCTGGGCCATATACAGCGTTCCTCTCTGAGTTTCCTGAATTCCTATCAGACCTTGTAGTCATAGCAGATCATATTCTAATTTTTGGTGATTTTAATATTCACATGGAGAAGTCCACAGACCCACTCCAAAAGTCTTTCGGAGCCATCATCGACTCAGTGGGTTTTGTCCAACATGTCTCTGGACCTACTCACTGCCACAGTCATACTCTGGACCTAGTTTTGTCCCATGGAATAAATGTTGTAGATCTTAATGTTTTTCCACATAATCCTGGACTATCGGACCACCATTTTATTACGTTTGCAATCGCAACAAATAATCTGCTCAGACCCCAACCAAGGAGCATCAAAAGTCGTGCTATAAATTCTCAGACAACACAAAAATTCCTTGATGCCCTTCCAGACTCCTTCTGCCTACCCAAGGACGTCAGAGGACAAAAATCAGTTAACCACTTAACTGAGGAACTCAATTTAACCTTGCGCAATACCCTAGATGCAGTTGCACCCCTAAAAACGAAAAACATTTGTCATAAGAAACTAGCTCCCTGGTATACAGAAAATACCCGAGCTTTGAAGCAAGCTTCCAGGAAATTGGAACGGAAATGGCGCCACACAAAACTGGAAGTCTTCCGACTAGCTTGGAAAGACAGTACCGTGCAGTACCGAAGAGCCCTCACTGCTGCTCGATCATCCTACTTTTCCAACTTAATCGAGGAAAATAAGAACAATCCAAAATTTCTTTTTGATACTGTTGCAAAGCTAACTAAAAAGCAGCATTCCCCAAGAGAGGATGGCTTTCACTTCAGCAGTAATAAATTCATGAACTTCTTTGAGGAAAAGATCATGACCATTAGAAAGCAAATTACGGACTCCTCTTTGAATCTGCGTATTCCTCCAGGGCTTAGCTGTCCTGGATCTGCACAGCTCTGCGAGGGCCTGGGATCGGGAGAGACACTTAAGTGTTTTAGTACTATATCTCTTGACACAATGATGAAAATAATCATGGCCTCTAAACCTTCAAGCTGCATACTGGATCCTATTCCTACTATCCTATTCCTGCTTGGCCCTCCTATGTTGAACATAATGTTGAACATAATAAACAGCTCTCTATCCACCGGATGTGTACCAAACTCACTAAAAGTGGCAGTGATAAAGCCTCTCTTGAAAAAGCCAAACCTTGACCCGGAAAATATAAAAAACTATCGGCCTATATCGAATCTTCCATTCCTCTCAAAAATGTTAGAAAAAGCTGTTGCGCAGCAACTCACTGCCTTTCTGAAGACAAACAATGTATACGAAATGCTTCAGTCTGGTTTTAGACCCCATCATAGCACTGAGACTGCACTTGTGAAGGTGGTAAATGACCTTTTAATGGCGTCAGACCGAGGCTCTGCATCTGTCCTCGTGCTGCTAGACCTTAGTGCTGCCTTTGACACCATCGATCACCACATTCTTTTGGAGAGACTGGAAACCCAAATTGGTCTACACGGACAAGTTCTGGCCTGGTTTAGATCTTACCTGTCGGAAAGATATCAGTTTGTCTCCGTGAATGGTCTGTCCTCTGACAAATCAACTGTACATTTCGGTGTTCCTCAAGGTTCCGTTTTAGGACCACTATTGTTTTCACTATATATTTTACCTCTTGGGGATGTTATTCGAAAACATAATGTTAACTTTCACTGCTATGCGGATGACACACAGCTGTACATTTCAATGAAACATGGTGAAGCCCCAAAATTGCCCTCGCTAGAAGCCTGTGTTTCAGACATAAGGAAGTGGATGGCTGAAAACTTTCTACTTTTAAACTCGGACAAAACAGAGATGCTTGTTCTAGGTCCCAAGAAACAAAGAGATCTTCTGTTAAATCTGACAATTAATCTTGATGGTTGTAAAGTCGTCTCAAATAAAACTGTGAAGGACCTCGGCGTTACTCTTGACCCTGATCTCTCTTTTGACGAACATATCAAGACTGTTTCAAGGACAGCTTTTTTCCATCTACGTAACATTGCAAAAATCAGAAATTTTCTGTCCAAAAATGATGCAGAAAAATTAATCCATGCATTTGTTACTTCTAGGTTAGACTACTGCAATGCTCTACTTTCCGGCTACCCGGATAAAGCACTAAATAAACTTCAGTTAGTGCTAAATACGGCTGCTAGAATCCTGACTAGAACCAAGAAATTTGATCATATTACTCCAGTGCTAGCTTCCCTACACTGGCTTCCCGTTAAGGCAAGGGCTGATTTCAAGGTTTTACTGTTAACCTATAAAGCGTTACATGGGCTTGCTCCTACCTATCTTTCCGAGTTGGTCCTGCCGTACATACCTACACGTACGCTACGGTCACAAGACGCAGGCCTCCTAATTGTCCCTAAAATTTCTAAGCAAACAGCTGGAGGCAGGGCTTTCTCCTATAGATCTCCATTTTTATGGAACAGTCTGCCTACCCATGTGAGAGACGCAGACTCGGTCTCAACCTTTAAGTCTTTACTGAAGACTTATCTCTTCAGTAGGTCATATGATTGAGTGTAGTCTGGCCCAGGAGTGTGAAGGTGAACGGAAAGGCTCTGGAGCAACGAACCGCCCTTGCTGTCTCTCCAGGGCCGGTTCCCCTCTCTCCACTGGGATTCTCTGCCTCTAACCCTGTTACTGGGGCTGAGTCACTGGCTTGCTGGTGCTCTTTCATGCCGTCCCTAGGAGGGGTGCGTCACTTGAGTGGGTTGAGTTACTGACGTGAACTTCCTGTCTGGGTTGGTGCCCCCCCTTGGTTGTGCTGTGGTGGAGACCTTTGTGGGCTATACTCGGCCTTGTCTCAGGATTGTAAGTTGGTGGTTGAGGATATCCCTCTAGTGGTGTGGGGGCTGTGCTTTGGCAGAGTGGGTGGGGTTATATCCTTCCTGTTTGGCCCTGTCCGGGGGTTTCTTCGGATGGGGCCACAGTGTCTCCTGACCGCTCCTGTCTCAGCCTCCAGTATTTATGCTGCAGTAGTTTATGTGTCGGGGGGCTAGGGTCAGTTGGTTATACCTGGAGTACTTCTCCTGTCTTATCCAGTGTCCTGTGTGAATTTAAGTATGCTCTCTCTAATTCTCTCGTTCTCTCTTTCTCTCTGAGAACCTGAGCCCTAGGACCATACGTCAGGACTACCGGGCATGCTGACACCTTGCTGTCCCCAGTCCGCCCGGCCTTGCTGCTATTCCAGTTTCAACTGTTTCTGCCTGCGGTTACGAAACCCCTACCTGTCCCAGACCTGCTGTTTTCAACTCTTAATGATCGGCTATGAAAAGCCAACTGAGATTTATTCCTGATTATTATTTGACCATGCTTGTCATTTATGAACATTTTGAAAATCTTGGCTCTCTCTAATTTTCTCCTTCTCTCTTTCTCTCGGAGGACCTGAGCCCTAGGACCATACGTCGGGACTACCGGCCGTGGTGACTCCTTGCTGCCCCCAGTCCGCCTGGCCTTGCTGCTATTCCAGTTTCAACTCTTCTGCCTGCGGTTATGGAACCCCTACCTGTCCCAGACCTGCTGTTTTCAACTCTTAATGATCGGCTATGAAAAGCCAACTGAGATTTATTCCTGATTATTATTTGACCATGCTTGTCATTTATGAACATTTTGAAAATCTTGGCTCTCTCTAATTTTCTCCTTCTCTCTTTCTTTCTCTCGGAGGACCTGGGCCCTAGGACCATGCGTCGGGACTGCCGCCCGTGGTGACTCCTTGCTGTCCCCAGTCCGCCTGGCCTTGCTGCTATTCCAGTTTCAGCTGTTCTGCCTGCGGTTATGGAACCGCCACCTGTCCCAGACCTGTTGTTTTTCAACTCTTAATGATCAGCTATGAAAAGCCAACTGAAAATTATTCATGATTATTATTTGACCATGCTTGTCACTTATGAACATTTTTGAACATCTTGGCATAGTTCTGTTATAATCTCCACCCGGCACAGCCAGAAGAGGACTGGCCACCCCTCATAGCCTGGTTCCTCTCTAGGTTTCTTCCTAGGTTTTGGCCTTTCTAGGGAGTTTTTCCTAGCCACCGTGCTTCTACACCTGCATTCTAGCTGTTTGGGGTTTTAGGCTGGGTTTCTGTACAGCACTTCGAGATATTATCTGATGTACGAAGGGCTATATAAAATAAAATTGATTGATTGATTGACTAGGCCCACGGTGTACTGAACATATGAGTCGCATTAGTCCTTTGCAAGCAGACAACAAAAGAATTGAGTTGGAGGCAGAGGAAATGTTGTTTTTGTACCGTAGCCCTGTCTCATGTCAGGCTGTGTCTGTGGCTATTGGGGAAGGGGGCCTTATACATCTAAACAGAAGGACAAACAGCAAAAAAAGGCCTCTTGTCTCCCTGCAGAGAGAATATACAGGTAACTGCCAAAATAAAGGAGGCACCAACTTAGTATCTTAATAGGGCGGTGGACGACCACGAGCCAGAACCGCTTCAAAGCACCTTGGAATGAATTCTACAAGAGTCTGGAAGTCTATTGTAGGGATGCGACACCGTTCTTCCACGAGGAATTTGATCATTTGGTGTTTTGTTTATGGTGGTGGAAAACGCTGTCTCTGGCGCCGCTCCAGAACGTCCCACAAGTGTTCAATTGCGTTTAGATATGGTGATTGAGACGGCCATGGTACATGGTTTACAATGTTTTCATGCTCATCAAACCGTTTAGTGACCACTCGTGCCCCGTGGATGGGGGCATTGTCATCCAATGGGGGCTTCGCCATGATAGCCAAAACAATGTAAAGAAAAAAATGTATTGTGCCGTCTGGTTTGCATAATATAAAGAACTTTAAATTATTTAGACTTTTAATTTTGATACTTAAGTATATTTTAGCAATTGCATGTACTTGTGTTACTTAAGTATATTTAAAACCAAATACTCTTAGACTTTTAATCAAGTAGTATTTCACTGGGTGACTTTCACTTTTACTTGAGTAATTTATTAAGGTATGTTTACTTTTACTCAAGTATGACAATTGTGTACTTTTTCCAGCAATTACGTTCCATACAGTACAGAACTACATGTAACTGCAGATCAACTTCAAACTTGCCTGATCCATCTACATAGCATCATGATTTTAGTATAAACTACACACACAAATCAATAACAATCAGTTAAGTCGTGCCTTAATAAGTGTGTCTAAAGTGAACAGCATTCTTTCCCTCTACTATAGTCAATCGTCCAGGTCAGGCCCAAATGAGAGAGCTCACCCCACATACCAGGCATTCCTGCCCAGGTCAAAGGCCTGATTCGGGGGACTGCTCACCCAGACAAACCCTCTGACTTCCAGGACCATGGCTGCTCGCTCCAGCTATGCTGACCCATTTACCACTTGCACAGCCCAGCTCCTGCTGCTTAGCCTACACACACACACGCACACACACACACACACACACACACACACACACACACACACACACACACACACACACACACACACACACACACACACACACACACACACACACACACACACACACACACACACACACACACACACACACACACACACATGCCAAACGAACGAACGAACACGCACACAAACAAACGCCCTCACACACTGGAATGCTCTCACCCATGCATGAGCGCACATACACATTAGTGATGGGGGGAGAAAACAATACAAATACATATTGGGATATTATTTTTGACGATATATCATATCGTATCGTTTTAACAACATTGCAATATTATTTTTGTGCTCGTTTGCTGTAGCTGCGCCAAAGCGTTCCTTCAGACCTTGTTCTCCGTCTTCTTTCTAAATAGAGAGCCCATTTGTTTTCAGCACTTTCATTTCCATGACCGAACAAAACTCATTTTTATCATGGCTGCCTCGTCTGCAGCAGATGGCGAGCAATATGTTTCAAAACGCTGAATCGCAAAATAAAATCACAGCATCGAATTGCAAGACATATAGGATCGTGAGAATCGCAATACATATCGTGATAATATCATATCGGGGGCCCTGGGAATCCCCCGCCCTAAGACACATGCACGCACAAGGGTCTGAGCTGTGTGTGAAACCATCACCATGTTGGGAAGTAAGCTGCTGGGGGGGGGGGGGTCACGGAGGTCACAGAGGTGGTGACCCTGTGTGGCCCTGGCTTGTAAGAGGACATCTGGCCTGAGGTGGCCCAGCTGGGAGTGAAACTTTGTAAACTCCATATCAGTTTTTACGAGACTTCTCCAAGGAGAAGCAGCTGCTTAACCACAGGTTTTGCGTCCACTACTTTACGAGAGGCGGGATTAGAAGACGCGAGCACAAAGTGATTCTTTGACAAGTGTGACTTGTTAACCTCTCAGTTTTAGACCCTGACTCGGGGCATCAGATAGGTCAATAGGTACTGATAATAGTCGCTATACCCCCCTAAAACGGTACCGGACAAAGTGAATTGAGTCGACGCATATATCTTTCATTATGTAATGAATCGCTATTGTTTCCAAAGCTGGCAATGAGTTTTATTCTACTTTCTTGTTTTATTTTGCGTTCCCAACAAGCACTATGCTTGCATAAATAAATCAAAACATGGGAGTCCCTGAACATTTCGGTGACAAAAAAACAAGCGTTCCACATTAAGCTTTACAGAGCTAAGAGGGCGTTAAGGAGGGCAGTGAATTCCTCATAGGCTCTCTCACGCCTCGGCTCGCATCCAAAAAGGCCAGCTTTCTAACCCAAGAACTCACTGCATTTTCCTCCACGATCATCCGGAGCACTGACAACTCGGACCGTGTTTAAAAAGTTTAGATACAAATTCTATTTGAGAACGCCCTTTCTGATTCTCCCTCTTTTCCATTTCTCTTTACAGATCTTCTTGGAAGTTGCGGCTGAATTTGCAGTGTCCGAGCTGCTACTGTAGAACATATCCTCTTCATTTGTCTGTCGCTCTAAAATGAGCATTTAAAGAATTCCATACATTTAAATTTGAATATTGGTAGATAGATTTGCATCATTCATTCTTTATTAAAATATTTCATTAATGAGAACTTGGAGAGGTTATAAATAGGCATTCCACAGGCTCTCATTCATTGTTTGATGGTCTCTGACAAATGAATTCATTAATTCATTCACTGTATTAAAAGTGATTGGTTTAGATAGAGTGTCTCGTTCCTAACGGCTGTTTGAACCAATAGGTGATGTCATGAGAAAAAAGGCAGGCTCTAACAGCCTAATCAGCCTATAGCCTTATTTTTTCAAGTTCGTTCTCATGCTGGGGGAATGGAATGCCGTTACAGTGCTTCTCTCATCCACCCAAAAGCCTTGTATATATACTGTACCATCTCCCATAAATCCTTGGGAAGCTCTGTCCATTCAACTCCTCTCCCCCTAACTGTGTATAGCTCCCCTCTTCTCCCTTCCTCTCCCCCATCCTCCCTCCCCGGCCAGTCTCTCAACTAACTCTCATCACCTATATCTCACTCTCCCACTCTTGTTCCTCACTTCTTCATCCCACTCTCTCTCTCTCCTACCCACTTTCTTCCACCCTCCTGTCTCAAACTCTTCTTTTTCTGTCTCTAACTCATCCCCCCTCTCTCCTTGGCTAGCCTTGGCTGGTGCTGAGTGGTGTCATGGCAGAACGGGCGCATTCCTGTGTTGCTCTGTGCAGGCGGAGACGGTGAGCTAATGGCTGACAGATGTTTAGAGGAGGAGGAGATACTCTAGGACAAGACATTCTTAAGCAGAGCACTGTTCCAACCACACACTGTTGAGTAGGGACAAGCTAGCACACTTCATAAACGTGTGAACTGCCATGAACAGTTCTAAACAGTTCTGGACCATTGTGTTAATACAAGACAACCATGCTGTAAATCGCCTTTCTACACCACAAGGTTGCGTTTATCAGTTTATCAGTTATATGCACTCATTTGTGCTGTGTTCCTTGTCAGCCGTCCAGGCAGCAGCGTCAGTCATCCAGACCACATTTTGAGACTAATTGCCCTCCCTAATAGGGCTAGAAATTGCCTGTTTTTCTCTCTGTCTCCCTCTCTCTCTCTCCCTTTCTTTCTCTCGCTCTCCTTCTCTCGCTCTATGAATCTGGGAAACATGCCAGACAGAGAGAGAGCGGGGGAAAAAGGCAGAGACAAAAGAGAAAGAAAGAGAGGAGGAAACCTTAAACTGACATAGAACACAGTGAAAAACATCAACCTTTCCCTTAATGAGCTTTACAAGTTGCTCTGTGTAGGAGAACAAAAAAGTGTTTCCACTGAGGGCATTCTTGAATGGCTCTGAAGTGGTATAATAGGGAAGACATCAAAACTATGAAATAACATATATGGAACCATGTAGTAAACAAAAAAGTGTTAAACATATATAATTTCAATATATTTGAAATTCTTCAAAGCAGCCACCCTTTGCCTTGATGACAGCTTGCACACTCTTGGCATTCTCTCAACCAGCTTCATGAGGTAGTCACCTGGAATGCATTTCAATTAACAGGTGTGCCTTCTTAAAAGTTAATGTGTGGAATTTCTTTCCTTCTTAATGTGTTTGAGCCAACCAGCTGTGTTGTGACAAGGTATACAAAAGATAGCCCTATTTGGTAAAAGACAAAGTCCATATTATGGCAAGAATAACTCAAATAAGCAAAGAGAAACGACAGTCCATCATTACTTTAAGACATGAAGGTCAGTCAATACGGAAGATTTCAAGAACTTTTAAAGTTTCTTCAAGTGGAGTCGCAAAAACCATCAAACGCTATGATGAAACTGGCTCTCATGAGAGGTCCAACCGCCATTTCTTTGTGAGACGAGGTGTGGGTGACCAGATGATCTCCGCCTGTGTATTTCCCACCGTAAAGCATGGAGGAGGTGTTATGGTGTGGGGATGCTTTGCTGGTGACATTGTCTGTGATTTATTTAGAATTCAAGGCACACTTAACCAGCATGGCTACCGCAACATTCTGCAGCGATACACCATCCCATCTGGTCTGGGCTCTGAGGGACTATCATTTGTTTTTCAACAGGACAATGACCCAAAACACCCCCAGGCTGTGTAAGGGCTATTTTACCAAGAAGGAGAGTGATTGAGTGCTGCATCAGATGCACTGGCCTCCACAATCCCCCATCCTCAACCAAATTCAGATAGTTTGTGATGAGTCGGCCCGCAGAGTAATTGAAAAGCAGCAAACAAGTGCTCAGCATATGTGGGAACTCTTTCAAGACTGTTGGAAAAGCACTCCAGGTGAAGCTGGTTGAGAGAATGCCAAGCTTGTGCAAAGCTGTCATCAAGGCAAATGTTGACTATTTGAAGAATCTTAAATATAAAATGTTGTTACTAAAACTTTTTTGTTACTAAATTTTGTTACTCTTTTGTTACTAAACTATTCCATGTGTTATTTCGTAGTTTTGATGTCTTCATTATTATTCTACAATGTAGAAAATAGTAAAAAATAAAGAAAAACCCTTCAATGAGTAAGTGTTCTAAAACTTTTGACCGGTAGTGCATGTGTGTGTGTTCTAAAACTTTTGACTCGCGTGCCTAAGTTTGTGCATGTGTGTGTGTGTGGGTGGGCACGCTTGCCTAACTGCAGCGCTTGTGTGTGTGTGGTTGTGGTGCGACAAAAACAAAAATCCTCATTGTCTTTCCCAATTGTCTGTTATATTGGTCTATTTTCTCTGGGACCATCAATCACCTCTCTGGCTACCACAGCACAAGACCAGTTCATTAACAACTGCCATAAACCTAGCCAGAGCCACCAACATGTCAGCAACACTACACTGGTGGTCAATGACCTAAGTGGCAGGCTCTACAAACAACTGTGAACAACTGTTCCTGCATGGCAACCAATCAGAAGTAGTTTACTGGAAACAGAGTGAACAACCCCCCCCCCCCCCCAAAAAAAAAACTATGCTGAAGTGAAGTACATTCAACAGAAGTGATCATGATTTTCTTGATGTAAATGGCAGACAGACAGCACGTTAAATATCTTCGAATGTTCTCCAAAATATATGACATATCAAGTCTGTATGACAAAGACGATTCATATAGATACTGATGGTTTGGAGCCAATTAGAATAAGCTGCTATTTCATTGGGACATAATGTACACACAACATGCACTCAAAAGGCACTGGTTTAGTGAATGTTGATATTACATCTTTGAAGCCGGACAGATGTGCAAGGCTCCGCCTCTTCTTTTTCTGGACTCTTTATCTTCTTTAAATGACTGTGTTCATTTATTTCATATAAAAATATACACGCATCAGATTGTCCCAAATTAAATTGACCAATCAGACAAACACGTTACTGTTGGATTATGTACAATAGCCAAATAATTACAAAGTAAACTTTTGAGAAAAAAAGGAAAACATTGTTTGTCAACAGACGAATTATCCTCTAGAGCGTATATATATTTTTAAATCTAAATAATAAAAAGCATTTACCTCGGCATGACAGCAAACGACTGCGACTAGTAGACATAAAAGAACACTTCGAAACATCTGCGGAGAACACAAATAATACAGTGCCTTCAGTGACAGCATGACTGTCAAAACAAAACTGAAGAAACTTATGTATTTATGAAAACGAAGATGTCTTCATTTTGCCCCAAACGTACCATGTTAGCGGGTGATGACCAAAAGGCAGAGGGGAGACGGCAGTGTTCCGACTGAGACAAAGGAGGAGCGGAAAATTAGATTGGCGAAATTTGAGCACCACGGAGGAATTTTCCCCGTCTGTCTCCCCCTTCTGTGACTTGGCCAATAGAGCTCGATGCACTCGAATCGGGACGGAGAAACTGCAGCAAGAAGTGAAGTGCTCAAGGATGGACAAATGACGGGGAGAGAGTGGATTCAATGTTTAATGTTATCAAAAAAATACATGTGCCATCCATGGTTCCTTAGTTGACTTATTCTGTCTTTTATTCTGCAGGAGAAAAAAAAAATCCCACCAAATTGTTGTGTTTAAAAAAAAAAACATATCATAGGCTAATCATATCATAATAAGTACACAAAAATATGCGGTATTCCACGTGGAATCAAATCTTTTCATATCTTAATAGTTGATCAAACTTGCAAAGTCCAGTGCAGTGGCTTCACATGCAGATATCGGTTTGTGCATCATGGGATATAAAGAATGCAGCACCGCCCTCTGACGACAAGTTATAACACCTACGGTAGTACTACAGTACAGTAGTATACCTGTATGACTGAATGATGTGGATCATAAATCAAATTGTATAGATTTATTGATTTTGAAGAATGCACACATATACGACACAATGCAAAAAAAGAAAAGAAAGAATGTGCTATTTCAAATCGATGTAATTACTGTAAAAACAAATTACATGAAAAATATTTTTGTGGATGTCCCTTCCAATACTTCCAATATTTAGTTCACCCAAATGTATGTTAATTTTGTACATTAACACATTTGAACAAATTATGGTAACTGTGTGTCTAAACATGAATATTCAATTACAGTCCTTTTTTTAATCGCTTTGGTACTATGTTGACTAGTATGTGGTACAATTTCGCAACTCTTCATACTCAAAACAGATCATCAAAGAGACTGTTTTTCAAAAGTTTAAGCACATTTTCAATTGACTAAGTACACCACACAAAATCAAACAGATTTTTTTTCAGCAAACCTAAGAAGTGTTTAATCTAGAAATACCTTTCATATAAAGCAATTGCCTTTCACAATGCAATGCTCACAATACTTTTCATATGATTCTTTGCTCATTTGTTTAAATACATTTGACCATCATTTAATCCAACTGCCATTAGTTGTTAATCACTTATCCGTTTGGTAAACATATAGATTTGAAACTATTTTGTCTACTATATATGGATTTTGAGAACTACAGAACTAAAATGTGTGTTTGTAAAGTATAAACATCTAAATGACATGTGTGATACAAGATACCCATACATAATGACTGCTCGTTATTGCTAACTGATTACACATAGTGGTAACCACATTTGGTCACCATATAAAAGAGGGTGTGTGAACACTTGCAATTACTTTTAATGTGGAGCAGGGTAGACAGCAAGGGAGAAATCAAAGAGCTAGAGGACAAAGGGCCTGTCAGGGATGTTGGTATGGGCCCCGCCAAAGGGGTGGGTATGGGCCCCGCCAAAGAGGTGGGTATGGGTCCCGCCAAAGAGGTGGGTATGGGCCCCGCCAAAGAGGTGGACATCAGAGTGAGGGAGGCAGACGGCAGGGAACTGTTATGTCTAATGAAGTCAGGGCTATCGTCGTTGACCATGTGGTAAAAAGAGGTCTTACCGTGGCAGCGGCTGCCAGATTAGTTCACCCAAATCTGAAATGATCAACTGTAAATTCGATCATGAGAACATTTCACCAAGAATACCGGTAAGTCTGCAGAATTTGCACTATGCTTTACCGTTACATTAACAGTAAATTACATATCGTAATGCATGTAAATTCACAAAGCATGTCACAGTAGTCTTACAGTATGATCTATTGACAGCATACTCTGTTCTACCCTCAGAATTCGTGGTGGTGGCCGAGCCGTGTGCTGACCGACCAGCAGGAATGGGCAGTGGTGGAAATGGTGAGGACCAGGAATGGCTGTCCGAAATAAAGCAGGCCATTTAGGAGAACGGTGACACCTTTGCCAATGTGGCATCCATCAGCCTACCAACAATCGCTCGCCTTTTGAAGAGGCACCAGGTATCTTTGAAACACATTTACCTGGTGCCCTTTGAGAGAAACAACGACAGGGGGAAATAACTTCAGGCCGAGTATGTTCAGGTACAGCACTATATACTGTATTTCTGTTTGTATCTGATGCACACGCTACTTCACAATATCATATTGGAACTACACTGTAAAAATAACGAAACAAAATATATTTTTAGAGGGTGATGGTGTTTGATGTGAAACCCTGGCTGCCTTAATATGACTCTCAATCAGAGACAAACGATACACACCTGTCTCTAATTGAGAATCATACCAGGCCGAACACAAAACCCCACATAGAAATAGAAAACATAGACTGCTCACCCAACACTCACGCCCTGACCAATAAAGACATATAAAACAAGAGAAAACAGGTCAGGAACGTGACAATACTGGACTTGTTCTTTGACTGAAAAGGAATTTCCTTATGTTGACTTGCCATCTTATGGAGTGATATGGACTTTGGCGACCCACAGATGAAATCAACATCTTGACCATTAGACCAAGAGGTAATTCCCTCTTTGGCAGAGGGTGACACTGATTTTGAAGTCACAGGCAGGGCTACCTCATCACAAGACCATGAGCCCGACTCATGTCCGCTACATTCATCTCCCATGAGTGACAGTCCCCCAGTTGGGCTTCACTCTCACGGCGAGTTCTGAACCCTGGTCACCAACGGGAGAAACCAATGTCTTGACCAATAGACCAAGAGGAAATTCCCTTTTGAAGATGCAGACAGGTATATCTCATCATCATACTATAAGCCTGACTCATGTCCGCTACATATATGTACATAAAAATTACAACTGAGAATCCTGTAAAACAGTACAGTGTTTTATCCATTTTACTTACCTTTGGTCTTAATGATTTGATGGCGCCGACAGAGATGGCAGAATCGCGACTAGCTCTTAAGAAACTCTACAGTATTTTGTTTGTTTATGTACTATTTTTTACATTATTAGCTCAGGAATTGTTCTGTGTCATTACATATAGCCAGGAAGAACTATTGGATAGTAGAGCGATGGAAACTCACCAGAACTTCCAGCATTACGACCAGGATTACGACTTCCCTGGAGCGGATCCTTGGTTTGCTTTCCCCAGAGCAATTTAATTTATTCCAGATGCTGACCCAAAACAACGCCGGCGGAGAAGAGGTACTCGAGGCGGTCTTCTGGTCCGACTTAGGATACCGCTCCCGAGTATTTTACTCGCTAATGTCCAATCTCTGGATAATAAAACTGATGAGCTCAAGGCGAGAGTTGCTTTTCAGAGAGACACCAGGGATTGTAACATACTCTGCTTCACGGAAACATGGCTCTCTCGAGATATACTGTCTGAATCTGTAAAGTCAGTTGGGTTCTCAGTACATCGCGCCGACAGGAACAAACATCTCTCCGGAAAGCAGAAGGGTGGAGGTATATGTTTTATGATTAACGACTTATGGTGGAACTGTGATAACATACAGGAACTCAAGTCCTTCTGTTCACCCGACCTAGAATATCTCACGATCAAATGCCGAACGTACTATCTCCCAAGAGAATTTTCGTCAATAATAGTCACAGCGTTCTATATCCCCCCCAAGTGGATACCACGACGGCCCTCAAATAACTTCACTGGCCTTTATGCAAACTGGAAACCACATTTGCTGAGGTTGCATTTATTGTAGCTGGGGATTTTAACAAAGCAAATTTGAGGAAAAGGCTCAAAATTCTATCACCATATCGAAATTCTATCACCATATTGATTGTTGTCTCGCGCTGCTAAAACTCTTGACCATTGTTGTACTGCCTTCCAGAATGCATATAAGACCCTCCCCCACCTTCCATTCGGCAAATCGGACCACGATTCCATCTTGCTCCTCCCCTCCTATAGGCAGAAACTCAAACAGGAAGCACCCCTGGTGAGGACTATTCAACGCTGGTCTGACCAATCGGAATCCACGCTTCAAGATTGTTTTGATCACGCGGACTGGGATATGTTCAGAGTAGCTTCAGAAAAAAATATAGACACATATACCGATACGGTGGATCAGGAAGTGCATAGGAGATGTTGTACCACTGTGACTATTAAAACCTACCCCAACCAGAAACCGTGGATAGATGGGAGCATTTGTGCAAAACTGAAAGCTCGAGCCTCCACATTTAACCAAGGCAAGAAGACTGGGAATATGGAAGACTACAAACAGTAAAGTTGTTCCCTCCGCAAAGCAATCAAGCAGGCTAAACGTTGGTATAGGGGAAAAATTGAGTCCCAGTTCAACGGCTCGGACACAAGACGTATGTGGCAGGGTCTACAGACAATCACGGTCTATAAAAGGAAAACCAGCCACGTCGCGGGCACCTTCTTCGCTCGCTTTGAGGATAATACAATGCCACCGACGCGGCCCACTAACTAGGACTGGGGGCTCTCCTTCTCCGTGGCCGACGTGAATAAGACATTTAAGCGTATTAACCCTCGCAAGGCTGCCGACACAGATGGTATCCCTAGCCGCGTCCTCAGAGCATGCGCAGACCCGCTGGCTGGTGTGTTTACAGTTATATTCAATCTCTCCCTATCCCAGTCTGTTGTCCTCACATGTTTCAAAATGTCCGTGTACCTAAAAAAGCAAAGGTAATTGAACTAAATTACTATTGCCCCATAGCACTCACCTCTGCCATCATGAAGTGCTTTGAGAGACTAGTCAAGGATCATATCACCTCCACCTTACCTGCCACCCTAGACCCACTCCAATTTGCTTACCGCCCCAAAAGATCCACAGACGATGCAATCGCAACCACACTGCACATTGTCCTGTCCCATCTGGACAAGAGGCATACCTATGTAAGAATTCTGTTCATTGACTATAGCTCAGCATTCAACACAATAGTACCCTCCAAGCTTATCATCAAGCTCGAGGCCCTGGGTCTGAACCCCGCCCTGTGCAACTGGGTCCTGAACTTCCTGATGGTTCACCCCCAGGTGGTGAAGGTAGGAAACAACACCTCCACTTCGCTGATCCTCAACATAGGGGCCCCACTAGGGTGCGTGCTCAGCCCCCTCCTGCACTCCCTGATCACCCATGAATGCGTGGCCAAGCACACCTCCAACTCAATCATAAAGTTTGCAGACGACAGTAGTAGGCTTGATTACCAACAGCGATGAGACAGCCTACAGGGAGGTGAGGGCTCTGGGAGTGTGGTGCCAGGAAAATAACTTCTCACTCAAAACCAAGAAAAAAGGGGGTTAATCATGGACTTCAAGAAACAGCAGAGGGAGCACCCCCTTATCCACATCAATGGGACCGCAGTGGAGAAGGTGGAAAGCTTCAAGTTCCTTGGCGTACACATCACTGACAAACTGAAATGGTCCACACACACAGACAGTGTGGTGAAAAGGCGCAACAGTTAATACCCTCACAAACCTTTACAGATGCACAATTGAGAGCATCCTGTCAGGCTGTATCACAGAGTGTCTTCACAAGTGTCTTCACATTTTCAATCTATCCTTGTCCAAGTCTGTAATCTTAACATGTTTCAAGATGACCACCATTGTCCCTGTTCCCAAGAGCGCCAAGGTAACCTGCCTAGATGACTATATCGCTGTAGAACTCATCTGTAATTATGAAGTGCTTTGAAAGGCTGGTCATGACACACATCAACACCATCATCCCAGACACCCTAGACCAGATATTCCCAAACTGGGGTACGGGATACGCGCAATGCCGTCAGGGGTACGCCAAATAAAAATGTGATTCGCATTTTAAAATATATATATATATATATATATATATATATATATACACTGCTCAAAAAAATAAAGGGAACACTTAAACAACACAATGTAACTCCAAGTCAATCACACTTCTGTGAAATCAAACTGTCCACTTAGGAAGCAACACTGATTGACAATAAATTTCACATGCTGTTGTGCAAATGGAATAGACAAAAGGTGGAAATTATAGGCAATTAGCAAGACACCCCCAATAAAGGAGTGGTTCTGCAGGTGGTGACCACAGACCACTTCTCAGTTCCTATGCTTCCTGGCTAATGTTTTGGTTACTTTTGAATGCTGGCGGTGCTTTCACTTTCACAGGATGGCACATCAATACGAGCTGTGGCAAGAAGGTTTGCTGTGTCTGTCAGCGTAGTGTCCAGAGCATGGAGGCGCTACCAGGAGACAGGCCAGTACATCAGGAGACGTGGAGGAGGCTGTAGGAGGGCAACAACCCAGCAGCAGGACCGCTACCTCCGCCTTTGTGCAAGGAGGAGCACTGCCAGAGCCCTGCAAAATGACCTCCAGCAGGCCACAAATGTGCATGTGTCTGCTCAAACGATCAGAAACAGACTCCATGAGGGTGGTATGAGGGCCCGACGTCCACAGGTGGGGGTTGTGCTTACAGCCCAACACCGTGCAGGACGTTTGGCATTTGCCAGAGAACACCAAGATTGGCAAATTCACCACTGGTGCCCTGTGCTCTTCACAGATGAAAGCAGTTTCACACTGAACACATGTGACAGTCTGGAGACGCTGTGGAGAACGTTCTGCTGCCTGCAACATCCTCCAGCATGACCGGTTTGGCGGTGGGTCAGTCATGGTGTGGGGTGGCATTTCTTTGGGGGGCCGCACAGCTCTCCATGGGCTCCCCAGAGGTAGCCTGACTGCCATTAAGTACCGAGATGAGATCCTCAGACCCCTTGTGAGACCATATGCTGGTGCGGTTGGCCCTGGGTTCCTCCTAATGCAAGACAATGCTAGACCTCATGTGGCTGGAGTGTGTCAGCAGTTCCTGCAAGAGGAAGGCATTGATGCTATGGACTGGCCCGCCCGTTCCCCAGACCTGAATCCAATTGAGCACATCTGGGACATCATGTTTCGCTCCATCCACCAACGCCACGTTGCACCACAGACTGTCCAGGAGTTGGCGGATGCTTTAGTCCAGGTCTGGGAGGAGATCCCTCAGGAGACCATTCGCCACCTCATCAGGAGCATGCCCAGGCGTTGTAGGGAGGTCATACAGGCACGTGGAGGCCACACACACTACTGAGACTCATTTTGACTTGTTTTAAGGACATTACATCAAAGTTGGATCAGCCTGTAGTGTGGTTTTCCACTTTAATTTTGAGTGTGACTCCAAATACAGACCTCCATGGGTTGATACATTTGATTTCCATTGATCATTTTTGTGTTATTTTGTTGTCAGCACATTCAACTATGTAAAGAAGAAAGTATTTAATAAGAATGGTTCATTCATTCAGATCTAGGATGTGTTATTTTAGTGTTCCCTTTATTTTTTTGAGCAGTGTATATATTATTATTTTTTCTTGACATTTTCAAACAGTCCATTTATATTTTCCAACGGGGCTATACAATTGGGTGAGTTTTTTTTCTCACCTGAGTAGCCTCGTTACACTGCCAAAAATAAAATTTTACCATCTAGTGTTCAGCAAAATAACAACACAATGTCAAATACAGGTAGCCTAGTCAAATATTTGAATAATTAGCATCCAATCACATTAACCGTTACTCTCTCGCGGGAATTCCACTAACGGTCCGTATGTAGCCAAACGTAGCTTCTGCTCATTCCTTTTGCTCGAAAATTGATAAATGCTTAAAAAATGTAAGGCCCGTGTCCATAGAGACACATAACAGCTCTACTGGAAGTACTGCTACTACCATCAGTACTACACCTGCACCTGTCAACGACACAAGTTGTTCTGTTTCCACGAGCACATCCAATGTGTACGTCCCAGCATCAGTAATTCTACATTTGTTGTTAGCCCAGCTAGCATGGACACTGACAGTTGTGAATCTGATGAAGCCGAAGAGCTACTGCACCCTTACCTGGGAAAACACCGAACAACAGACAGGGACGTTGGACCATCGAGAAGGTGCAAATATCATGAGAACTATAGAACCGTTCACAAGTTTGGGGTCACTTATAACTGTCCTTGTTTTTGAAAGAAAAGCAAATTTTTTTGTCCATTAAAATAACATCAAATTGATCAGAAATACAGTGTAGACATAGTTAATGTTGTAAATTACTTCGCAAGCCCCATACTATTTTGGAGGACTTAATTCTTCCTGATATGGCTGGGACAATGCTGTGAGAAAAGGCCCCAAAAACTATACAGACAATGTCTTCATCAAACAACACTGTTTCACGACGCATCAGTGACATGGCAGGAGATGATCTGAAACAATTACTGCTTCACATACATACCATTGAATTTTATGCATTACAGCTGGATGAGTCAACAGACATGGCGGGCCTGGCACAGCTCCTGCTATATGTCCGTTACGTTTATGGGGGGTCAATTAAGGAAGACATCCTCTTCTGCAAACTACTGGAAACCAGGACAACAGGAGAGGATTTTTTAAAGTACTGGACAGCTTTGTGACATCAAATGGACTTTGGTGGTCAAGATGTGTTGGCATCTGTACTGATGGCGCAAAAGCCATGACAGGGAGACATAGTGGAGTGAAAACGCGCGTGCAAGCAGTTTCTCCCGATGCCACTTGGGGACACTGCAGCATCCACCGAGAGGCTCTTGCTGCCAAGGGAATGCCTGAAAGCTTGAAAGACGTTTTCGACACGACAGTGAAAATGGTTAACTTTGTTAAAGCAAGGCCCCTGAACTTTCGTGTATTTTTTGCACTATGCAACGATATGGGCAGCGACCATGTAACGCTTTTACAACATACAGAAGTGCACTGGTTAACAAGGAGCATAGTATTGACACGTGTTTTTGAATAGAGAGACGAGCTTAAAGTTTACTTTACTGACCATTATTTTCACTTGTCTGACGAGTTTCTCAAACGACTGGCCTATCTAATGTAGGTGATGTTTTTTCTCGCCTGAATGATCTGAATCTAGGATTACACGGACTCTCCGTAACTACTTTATATTCAATGTGCGGGACAAAATTGACACTATGATTAAGAAGTTGGAGCTCTTCCCTGTCTGCATTAATAAGGACAACACACAGGTCTTTCATCATTGTATGATTTTTTGTGTGCAAATTAACTCAAGTTCACGGACAATGTCAAATGTGATATAACGAAGCACCTGAGTGAGTTGGGTGCACAATTACGCTGGTACTTTCCCGAAACGGATGACACAAACAACTGCATTCGTTATCCCCTTCATGCCCTGCCTCCAGTCCACTTACCGATATCGGAACAAGAGAGCCTCATCGAAATTGCAACAAGCAGTTCTGTGAAAATTGAATTTAATCAGAAGCAACTGCCAGATTTCTGTATTGGGCTTGCGCTCAGAGTATCTTGCCTTGGCAAATCGTGCTGTTAAGACACTGATGCCCTTAGTAACCACGTACCTGTGTGAGAGTGGATTCTCGGCCCTTACTAGCATGAAAACTAAATACAGGCACGGACTGTGTGTGGAAAATTATTTAAGACTCTCTCCAATACAACCCAACATTGCAGAGTTATGTACATCCTTTCAAGCACACACTTCTCATTAACCTGTGGTGAGTTATTCACAATTTTCGATTACCAAACAAGGTTTTACATGAAAGATGGTTAAATAAAGAGCAAAATTATTGATTATTATTATGTTATTATTTGTGCCCTGGTCCAAAAAGAGCTCTTTGTCACTTTGTGACAAAAACTCACACTCATTTTTATGTTAAATAAATGTATCATATAGTGTGTGTGCAACAGGTACAACTTCATACAATGATGGCAAAAAACAACATTTGAGAGTGCGCTGACCCTGGTGCTAGAGGGGGTACGCAGCTGGAGGTTGAATGTTTGAAGGTGTATGGGTCTATAAAAAGTTTGGGAACCACTGCCCTAGACCCACTCCAATTCGCATACCGCCCCAACAGATCCACAGATGACACAATCTTAATTGCTCTTCACACTGCCCTCTCCCAACTGGACCAGAGGGGAAATAACTGTGTGAGCATGCTATTCATAGACTACAGCTCAGCGTTCAACACCATAGTCCCCTCCAAGCTCATCACCCTGAGACTGTACCCCTCCCTCTGCAGCTGGATCCTGGACTCCCTGATGGGCCAGCCCCAGGTGGTGAGGGTAGGCAACAACACCGCTGCCATGCTGACCCTCAACACAGGGGCACCTCAGGGGCATGTGCTTAGTCCACTCCTGTACTCCCTGTTCACCCACGACTGTGTAGCTACGCACAACTCCAATAAAATCATCAAGTTGGCTGAAGACACGACAGTGGTAGGCCAGATCAATGACAGCAATGAGTCAGCCTACAGGGAGGTCAGAGACTTAGCAGTGTGGTGCCAGGACAACATTCTCACCCTCAATGTCAGTAAAACCAAGGAGCTGATCGTGGACTATAAGAGAAAGAGGGGAGAACATGCCCCCATCCACATCAACGGGGCTCTTGTGGAGCAGGTCGAGAGCTTAAATTCGCTTGGCGTCCACATCACTAAAGACTTAACATGGTCCACACACACCCACACAGTCGAGGGAAAAGAAGCACCTCTTTCCCCTCAGGAGACTGAAAGATTTGGCAAGGGCCCTCGGATTCTCAAAGAGTTCTACAGCTGCACCATCGAGAGCATCACCATTTGGTATGACAAATGCACCGCCCTTGACCTCTAAGCGCTACAGAGAATGATGCAAACACCCAGTACGTCACTGGGGCCGAGCCGAAATCCCCCCCTCCCCTTCTAATTTCCTTAATTTTGTGGCTAGAGTCAAATACTTTCTGTGGCACACATCAGAGTCAAATACTTTCTATAGAACAAACTTCAAGTCAGGATAGGCAACCGAAATGATGTATGTGTGTTATATTAAACATACAGGAGGGAGTAAAATGTAGGCAAGCAATAACCATTTCAGAACAACTACTAGTCGAATAAGACATGGGAGAGATGACGAATTTTGGCAAAGAGATTTATTTATAGACTAATACACTTGAAACAAATAGCAAATAGATGTATTCATAGACTAAGTTGAAACAAATAGCCAAACCGAAAACTGCAGACATTACTAGTGCCTCCCCGTGATCAAAACGGCATAAAAAAAAGTAAACACAGCCTAACGTGATCATTGACAGCTGACTTGAAGGACACAAATAAAAAATGCTTTCTGCTACTAAGATCAGTGAAATGTAGTGTTAAGGCTGCGAAGGTTCAACTGAGATAGGAACAATAGCACACCTGAACTTGGTTAAAATAATTGTTTAATTCAAAAGTTAATAAATGGCAAATGCAATTTCCATATACGGGTTCACTGTAACATCACGCAGGATGAAAACAGAGAAGAACAGCCCACACCCCATTCCCTTCCCCTTTCCCTTTTATACTCCAACAGAGTTAGTTCCTGTTTCTGAACAGGCCTGTTAGAGTAGAGGCACAGCATGGTTTAAACTTACTGGCCTATCGCTCGGGTTGGAGCTTAAGCTAGTCCCAGCCCCTTTGCGCTCTTTGGTGTCCCGGTGCTGTTGCTGTGTAGATTACGCTCCCTCACCCCAGAGACTGAGGTCAGACAGCTCTGCAACATTGTCTGAGCTATTTGCACCTGTATACAATGCCCACTGTTCTCGCTCAAGGCTAACCACAGCTTCCCAGCACACTTATCTGGGGCTAACTGTTACTTCCAACACACACACACAGACACCCAGGCGCCCAGGCCAACAGTTTGCTAATATTCAATCACGTTGATCATTCAATCACATATAAAGTTGCTAATATTCAATCACGTTGAGTATTCAATCACATATACAGTTGCTAATATTCAATCACGTGTGTTATAGTATTGGGTTATAGTGCATAACTCAGAACCTCACAGATGTTCTTCGTGTGTATAGTTGATCTGTTATTGTCTATTGTACACCACAGTCAGCAGTCTCCGGATTCACCCCCCTCCCTCTACACCCCTCCTGCACCTCTCTAAGATTAGCACAGTTTCGGTCACACAGTACAGTGCCCTTGTTACCACACACACACACACATTATTTCACACTTCTGCTCATCCCTTACGTCCTGATACATTTGTTGCATACACACACATATTTCAGGCTGTGGCCCCATGGTTAGGCCTTGAGCACTGGTAAGCCTGAGAACAATGGAAAATGCAGGTTCACATGAGTCAGCAATTCAAACTTTAATGTATAAGAAGCCCTACTAGCTTATAGTTAGTTAAGCATGTCAAAAACCTTATAAAACCCCACAGTAGGCTAAACTGACAACGGAGTGAAGAGCAGAAATCTCAACTAGCAAGCAAGTCACAGCAATGAAGAATTGAGTGAGTGTGCGTTCACGCGAAGGGGGTGGAGAATCCTGGCTACAGTAGCATAGACCTACTGTACTTTCAGTTTGGTGCCAGCATTTGAAGTCATCATTGTGGATTTAAAGCCTGTATTGCGTGGCTTTAATATTTCATGTCATAAAGCTTTCAAGACGTTTATGCGTTTGAGCCTAACCAAAGACAATTTTGTTGAGTTGAGACAGTTTTCTTTGATGTGTAAATTATCAGACTGTTCGTTTATCTTCTTGAAGACATTGAAATAAATTAAATTACCTTTTGTTGGCATAATTCAAACTATAGGCGATGCAAATTAGTTTAAAACTAAACGATCCGATGGAGGAACATGCCAGGCTTAAGTCCTCTGAAGGACCTGACCTGAATATCACCATATATAGTTTTCTCTTTCAATGGTGTAATCAGTTAGCAAAGCATCTACTGTTGCTTGCTAGGTCTGCAGCCTGGTCTCATAGACTACACGTAACATAGTAAATGTACACTCAAATTAGTATGCTATGTTACATTTGGTGTGGTTACATAAGACATATGGTTACTTAAGGCAAAAAAGATGGGTGGGTGGGTGGATAATGCAAACGTCTGGTAACCCAAAAGTTGCATGTTCAAATCTCATTACGGAGAACTTTAGCCTTTTAGCTTATTAGCAACTTTTCAACTACTTACTACTTATTAGCTACTTTCCAACTACTTAGGATGTCAGCTAACCCTTTCCCTAACCCTGACCGTTCAACCTAACTCCTAACCTTAAGCCTTACCTTAACCATAACCCTAACGTTAGCCACAACAAACTGTAATTCGTAACATATCATCTGAATTGTAATTCATATCATATCATAACAGTTGGAGGATGGACATCCACAAATGAATACATATCTTACGAAACGTAACATGTCATACTATATGTGGTGTATCGGATTTACGTAAAGAATAATACAAAATGCTCTGAGACCAGGTTTGTGCATGTTCTATGAATCAATTTAGCCTACCTTGTATTATTTATAATCATGTTTTATGTTGGCCTTACACTCACAATCGAACAGTTTTTTCCCAAAGATTTTTTATTTCTTAATGGCCTTGTCAAGTAACTGGCATGTGCCTCCTGAGTAGTGCAGCAGTCTAAGGCACTGCATTGCAGTGCTAGAGGCGTCACTACAGATCCGAGTTAGATCCCGGGCTGTGTCGCAGCCAGCCGCGACCGGGAGACCCATGAAGCGGCGCACAATTGGCCCAGCGTCGTCCGGGTCAGGGGAGAGTTTGGCCAGATGGGATGTCCTTGTTCCATCACGCTCTAGCGATTCCTTGTGGTGGCCGGGTGCATGCATGCTGACTTCAGTTGCCAGATGTATGGTGTTTCCTCCAAAACATTGGTGCTGCTGGGCAGTATGGCTTGGTGTGTGAGATATGACATTCCTCATTGTATGTTTATATGATTACATGATGAGCCCTGTATCTTTATATGGCCATGTAATGAGCGTTTCGTAATATAATAATAATAATATATGCCATTTAGCATACGCTTTTATCCATAGCATTTATCCAAAGTGACTTGAATTCCTCTACAATTATCCAAAGGGTGTTTTTATATGGCACAGTCTGTGGGTGGTGAACATAGGCGTTGCCATAAGGTGGACCTTATACAGCATTCCAATTAACAGGCTATAGCAAACACATTTAGACACTATATGAAGTGATCAGAAAGTACAAGTGTGAATGCTTTTGGGACACACCCAGATAGAGAGCTTCTAGGTCAAAGGTCATGTCCTGCTCCCTGCGCTGGTAATTTGTCAGGCATGCACATGTAGATAGAGTTGACCTTCTCTTTGTAGCTTCTGTGCCCTCTGCCTAGTTTCTTCTCGTGAATACCAGAGACCTGAGAACAACAGATGCTACATATCATCACATACTATATGTTAAACAGACACATGTATAGCTGGCTTTGCAAAACAAACATAATTATTTTAAAAATTTTAACACCTTTCAACCACTTCTATGTAAATAGATTAGTTAGCTACCTCGGGCTTGTGTTGTAGCACATCCTGTTGAGACAAAGTCCTACAACACAAGCAAAGAGCATCAGCGCAGTCACACAATTAACCCTTCATGTCACAATATTCAATAACACTTGCAGGTAAATAGTTTCAGATTGATATGCAGTCTTAAAGGGAGAGATCACTTTCTACATTTAAGTAATTTAGCAGACACTCTTATCCAGCACAATTTACAGTATGGAGTGCATACATTTTTCATACTGTTCCCCCATGGGAATCAAACTCACAAACCTGACATTGCAAGCGCAATGCGCAATGCAGTCTTAAAGGGAGAGATCACTTTTTACATTTAAGTAATTTAGCAGACACTCTTGTACAGCACAATTTACAATATGGAGTGCATATATTTTCATACTGTTCCCCCGTGGGAATCAAGCTCACAAACCTGGCATTGCAAGCGCAATGTTCTACTAAGTGAGCCACACAGAACTACATTGAGTTTAAGGTCTTAGTCCTATTTCCATAAATACCGTTCTTTTATCAACCAGCACATTTGAGTTCAACCATAATATTTGTTGTAATATTTGTTCTATCTTTTCTGGGGGATGAAATTGAAATTGTAACCAGCTCTGCAATACTTGGTTGAAAAAGAGAGATACTTTGAAAAAGTTTTCATTTTCAATGAATCGAATATGAGACATGGCAATCTGCACAAAGGCAAAAAGGTAATTTTTAAACAATGGATGAGCTTTTTTTAGTAATCTACTTGAGAACCATTTTGGGTTCAAGTGAAACTTGTGAAGCTTTTAGAGAGAGGTTTAGTGCTTTTATTTTTAATAATCTCAACCAACCCAGTTCATATTCATTATATAGATAGGCACGCTTCATCTTATCTGGTTTAACATCCCAGATAAAGCAAAGTATTCTTTACTCATATGATTTGAAAAAAAAACCGAATCATCAGGAGTAAGCAGCGCCATAAGTAAGTGAGTAAAGTGATATATCCCTATGGAGTTAATCAATGTAGTTTTTCCATAAATAGACAGGTATTTACCTCTGCATGGTTGCAGGATCTTGTCTATTTTTACTAGTTTTCTATTGGAATTCATTGTGTAGAGCTAATTAATATATTTTGTGATATGAATACCAAGTATGTCTACTTCACCATCAGCCCATTATATAGGTAAACTGCAGGGTAATGTAAAAGCTGTGTTTTATAAAGATCCAATGCTTGATATGGTACACGTATCATAATTGTTTGTCCAGAGAGGCCAGAAAAGTTATCTAGATCTTCAATGAGAATTTGCAGGGATCTAGATTGCGGACTTTATATAAAACTTGAGTCATCAGCATACATGAACACCTTTGTTTAGATTTCATTGGATTTCTAATCCTCTAATGTTATTATTTGATCTGATTGTAATTGCTAGCATTTCAATGGTCATAACGAGTAGAATGGTGACAGCGGACACCCTTGTTTAACCCCTCTAGACAGTTCAAAACTCTCTGAGAAGTTGCCCGTTTTTACTATTTTACACCTGGGGTTGCTAAGATGTTGTAGTACTCAAGACCGGTCTCGGTCTCGAGACCACATATTGAGTGTCTCGGTCTTGTCTTGGTGTTAGATACATTTGTACTCGGTCTTGACTCGGTCTCGGACAGTGAGGACTTGTAATTTCTTCATGAGACCAGCGGAGTAAAAACACAGAATTATCATCTTCCAATAAGTCAGCACATGAAAGCACTTCACAAGGCCAAATATATACACTCCTTTCTTGAAACATTAATACAGTATCTTAACAGCCTTTATATGTATTATAGACATGTTGGCAAAGTGGCGAACCTATAGGAGAGTGCACTTTTTGTATTGTAAAACACAAAGGGCTAGTGGTGTAGTGTAGGCAATACGCAGGTACAGTATAAACCATAAATCCAATTTTTTTCAGTAGACATTGCGTATACTCACTTCTTAATTCCTACTGATGCATATCAAAGTAGTATAGTGGAGGTATACGATTCATGAATTATGTAGTACAATAGAGAAATCATGCACAAAGTAGCCTACACAATCGCAAAGCACGTGAAATACACTGCTCAAAAAAATAAAGGGAACACTTAAACAACACAATGTAACTCCAAGTCAATCACACTTCTGTGAAATCAAACTGTCCACTTAGGAAGCAACACTGATTGACAATAAATTGCAAATGCTGTTGTGCAAATGGAATAGACAAAAGGTGGCAATTAGCAAGACACCCCCAATAAAGGAGTGATTCTGTAGGTGGTGACCACAGACCACTTCTCAGTTCCTATGCTTCCTGGCTGATGTTTTGGTCACTTTTGAATGCTGGCGGTGCTCTCACTCTAGTGGTAGCATGAGACAGAGTCTACAACCCACACAAGTGGCTCAGGTAGTGCAGCTCATCCAGGATGGCACATCAATGCGAGCTGTGGCAAGAAGGTTTGCTGTGTCTGTCAGCGTAGTGTCCAGAGCATGGAGGCGCTACCAGGAGACAGGCCAGTACATCAGGAGACGTGGAGGAGGCCGTAGGAGGGCAACAACCCAGCAGCAGGACCGCTACATCCGCCTTTGTGCAAGGAGTAGCACTGCCAGAGCCCTGCAAAATGACCTCCAGCAGGCCACAAATGTGCATGTGTCAGCATATGGTCTCACAGGGGGTCTGAGGATCTCATCTCAGTACCTAATGGCAGTCAGGCTACCTCTGGCGAGCACATGGAGGGCTGTGCGGCCCCACAAAGAAATGCCACCCCACACCATGACTGACCCACCGCCAAACCGGTCATGCTGGAGGATGTTGCAGGCAGCAGAACGTTCTCCACGGCGTCTCCAGACTCTGTCACGTCTGTCACATGTGCTCTTGTGCTCAGTGTGAACCTGCTTTCATATGTGAAGAGCACAGGGCGCCAGTGGCGAATTTGTCAATATTGGTGTTCTCTGGCAAATGCCAAACGTCCTGCACGGTGTTGGGCTGTAAGCACAACCCCCACCTGTGGACGTCGGGCCCTCATACCACCCTCATGGAGTCTGTTTCTGACCGTTTGAGCAGACACATGCACATTTGTGGCCTGCTGGAGGTCATTTTGCAAACGCTCCCACCCATTAAGTCAAAATGTGATTGGTTGATTCCACTGTCACTCCAAAATGTGTCCCTAACACAGTTGAATGGCAGATAACTTTATCTGAGCTAGGTAGATTTATCTCCCCAGAGACCAGCAAAGAAAAATCCTTATTGGATCTTTTTTTTCTGTTCCCTTTCCTTTCCAATAAAAACTGAAGAGATTAAATTAGAACACCATTGAAAATAATAGTTTTATAATCATTATTTTTGAAATCCTTAGCCCTTCTCTGAAGGTGTAGAAGGCCCATTGCTCCCCACTGTGTTTGGGTTAGCAATAATGTTGTTCTGAAATATTAACATAGAAATCCTGGACATTTTGAACTCTCATTATGTTTGTGATTTGACAAAATTGCAATCATGGTCTTCAATTGGACTCGCATTTTTCTGGTCTCGGTCTTGACTGGGACCCCTTGTCCCCCTCCCGGTCTCTGTCTTGACTCAGACTTGATTTGCTCCGGTCTTAGTCTTGAATCAGTCTCGCTTTAGGTGGTCTCGAACACAACACTGGGTTGCTATACATTACTTTTACCCATTGAATAAGAGACTCACCGAAATTGAAAAAAATCCAGTTATTCATTCATAAAATCCAGTTTGATGGATCATATATGGTCATATTTGATAATGTACTGCTAAAATCCAAACAGGACCACTAGCACCAACCTGTGTATCTTCAGTTTGTGAAGGAGGGTGATGAGAGCATATGAGACAATGAGCATGATCGACAAACTCAGACACGTGATCGACAGTCGAGTAAAATCAGGAAGTCGGCTCATTTCTGAAGGACAAGAAGGAAATAAAAATATACTTGTTTTGCTTTTACTTGTTGCTTAATGGCAATTCTACTGCGTTAGCATGAATGTTACTGGCCTTGTACACAGTCAGGGTTTACAACTGATGCACAACACATTTGGCAGATTGAATGTGATACAACAGAGAGTATTTTTCATGGAACCCAAAAGGGTTATACCTGGAACCAAAAAGGGTTCTACCTGGAACCAAAAATGGTTCTCCTATGGGGACAACCGAAGAACCCTTTTGGAACCCTTTTTTTCTAAGGGTGTACATCACATCAGCTGTGTCAAATGTAGTGTACATCAGTTGTGTGTACAGGGCCTTTATGTTTTGAATAAGATGTGCATATATGATATATTTAATAACTACAGTGGTGTAGTACATTTTCATGCCATCCTGTAACTCACCATGGTTTTTTTCATCTGTTGTCCCATCAGTTCCAGTGGTTCCATTGTCACTATGCTTCTTTTGGTTGGGAGAATGTGCACCTGTGTGTCCAATAGGTTGATAAAACGTAATCATAACCATACATAAAGCTGTTTTGTACACAACCAACAATATCGACAGACTGTAGAAATCAGCGGAATACATCACACAAAAGAGCACACGTCTTTGCAAAAAATCACAGTTAGATTCTGTGAAAGAATTAAGGCTACTGGCTACCTGACAGGCTCACTTTCCGGTTGAACTTGTCATCTTTCATCTCGAATCCGCAGGACATAAAACAATATAAAGTGCCTTGCAAAAGTATTCAGACCCCTTGGATTTCTCTACATTTTTATTGTGTTACAAAGTGGAAATAAAATGGATTGAATCGTCATATTTTTAAAGATAAATACAAATACAAAACGTTGCATAATATGAATGTAAAACCTTTGACTTCTTACCCCAGCATGTTGAAAAGACAAACAGAACCATGAAAAAAACATTGGCCATCCTCTCAAAACTTCTCTCTTACTTAATGTTTAAATACAGTAGTACAAAACAATATGCAAGCAGCACCTTATCGTTTCTTGGCTAGTGCCATCTTTACTGTCTTGATATATTAAGTCCAAAGAAGTAGCAAAAATGTATTTCTCACTTTTCAACCGACACGTCAGAAATGCTAATGATTGTATTAGGATATCCTGTGCCCCCCCCCCCCCCCCCCCCCCCCACACACACACACACATACACACAAACAAACAGTCTCATCGCTCTCATCTTGGTCTTTATTGTAGCAGAAAATGTGTTCTCAATGAATTATCTGGTTAAATAAAAGGCACAATAAAAAATGAACACACACACATTATAAATGGTCATGACTTTCATCCCTTGCACTTGTTCGAGTGTCTGCTAGTGTCAAATACTGTGATAATGAAAGAAATGTTTGGTTATTGCTGTAGGCCAAATACACTCCACAAAGAGCTCATATTGAGAAGCATGTTTCTGTACATGTGAAAAGATATACAATGTTTATATGATTACATGAATATCCCAGTATCTTTATATGACCACAAAATGTGAGTTTCGTAATATAATAATAACAATATATGCCATTTAGCAGACGCTTTTATCCACAGCTTTTATCCTAAGTGACTTACAGTCAGGCGATAATTCCTCTACAATTATCCAAAGGGTGATTTTATATGGCACAGTCTGTGGGTGGTGAACATAGGCGTTGCCATAAGATGGGCCTTATACAGAATTCCATTAACAGGCTAAAGCAAACACATTTAGACACTATAGAAAGTGTTGGTAAAGTACAAGTGTGGACGCTTTTGGGACGCACCCAGATAGAGAGCTTCTAGGTCGAAGGTCATGTCCTGCTTCCTGTGCTGGTAATTTGTCAGGCATGCACATGTAGATAGAGTTGACTTTCTCTTTGTAGCTTCTGTGCCCTCTGCCTAGTTTCTTCTCGCTCATACCAGAGACCTGAGAACAACAGAGGCTACATATCATCACATACTATATGTTAAACAAACATTTTTTGCGTCATCATCAAACAGGGGATATAGCCCATGCATAGCAGGCTTTGCAGAACAAACAGAATTTGGCCTTTTCGTTTTAACAACTTTTAATCACTTAAATAGATCAGTGATCTACCTTGGGCTGGTGTTCTACCACATCCTGTTGAGACATAGACCTATAACACAAACAAAGAGGATCAGCACTGTCACATAGACACACAATTAACCCTTTAAGTCAAAGAGCCTAATGGCCTTGTAAAATAACTGGCATGTTATTGTCACAATATCAATAACACTTGCAGGTAAATAGTTTCAGATTGATATGCAGTCAGAAAGGGAGAGATCACTTTTTACATTTAAGTCATTTAGAAGACACTCTTATAAAGCACAATTTTCAGTAGTGAATGCATACATTAATTGAGCCACACGGGACTACATTGTGTTTAAGGTCTTAGTCCTGATCTTAATCTTAATCTAGTGTCCTCCAAATCACTTTTTATCCATTAGCTGGATTAAACTGTGTCGTAGCTGAATCAGAATTAGTTAGGTAACATAGATAAATAAGATGTTTTATTTACTTTCATAATATGCTTACGTGAGAAACTTGTCATTAGAATGTGTCTTTTTGGACTATACTGTTGGCAGTTGCATTTTTCCTTTCTTCTCAGGGGAAAAGTCACTTGGGGCCCAGAGAGGGGAGAGGTCAGGAAAAAAAATATTTTCCATAAATACCGGTCTTTTATCAACCAGAACATTTGAGTTCAACCATAATATTTGTTGCAATATTTGTTCTATCTTTTCTGCGGGATGAAATTTAAATTGTAAACAGCTCTACAATGCTTGGTTGAAAAAGAGAGATAATTTGAAGAATGTTTCATTTTCAATGAATCGAATATGAGACATGGCAATCTGCACAAAGGCAAAAAGGCAATTTTTAAACAGTGGATGAGGTTTTCTATTCGTAATCTACTTGAGAACCATTTTGGGTTCAAGTGAAACTCATGAAGCTTTTAGAGAGAGGCTTAGTGCTTTTATATTTAATCATCTCAACCAACCCAGTTCATATTCATTATATAGGCACGCTTTATCTTGTCTGGTTTAACATCCCAGATAAAGATTTTTTTTTTTGCTCATTTGGTTTGAAAACCCCCCCCCGAATCATCAGGAGTAGGCAGTGCCATAAGTGAGTAAACTGAGATATGATTATGGAGTTAATCGGTGTAATTTTTCTATATATAGACAGGTATTTACCTCTCCATGGTGGCAGGGTCTTGTCTAATTTTATATTGAAATTCACTGTGGAGAGCTAATTTATATATTTTGTGATATGACTACTAAGTATCTATACTTCACCGTCAGCCCATTTTTATAGATACTCTGCAGGGTAATGTAAAAGCTGTGTTGTTTAATGATCCAATTCTTAATATTGTACACTTATCATCATTCTTTATCCAGAGATGCCAGAAAAGTTATCTAGAGCTTCAATGAGACGTTGCTGGGATCTAGCTTGCGGACTTTGTATAAAACTTGAGTCATCGGCATACATGTACACTTTGGTTTTAAAGTGTTAGGGTTGCGTCAATTCAATCTGGTATAAGGATAAGTATGACGATGAGTCACCGATTGTATGCTATGTATTATTTATTAACTAAGCAATAAATGGCAAATGCAATTTTCGTATATACGGGTTCAATGTATCATCACGCAGGATAAAACAGAGAACTGGGCAACACCCCAAAACCCCTCCCCTATATACTCTAACAGAGTTAGTTCTTGCTTCAGAGCAAGCCTGTTAGAGTAGAGGTCCAGTGTGGTTTAGACTTACTGGCCTATCGCTGGTGTTGGTGCTTAAGCTAGTCCAGCCCCTTAGCGCTCCGGAGGGTCCGCTGTTATCTTGATAGAGTGTTGCTGTCTTGCCCCACACCCCTGTTGCATTCACAGTTCCTCTTTTCTTGTCTTTTCAGTACTTTTACATCCTTGCTACCCCTCGTGAAATGCACCCCTCCCCTCCCAACATTAGTCAAGTCATGCTATATGGTTAGCCACACTTTGTTGCACAATTATAACACACACACATACACATGTTCAATGTACTTATCACTCCCCCACATACAATCAATAAAACTCAGACCTCACAAAAGCATTGGATTTCTAATCCTCTAATGTTACTATTTGATCTGATTTTAATAGCTAGCACTTCAATGGCCATAACGAATAGAATGGTGACAGCAGACACCCTTCTTCAACTCCTCTTGACAGTTCAAAACTCTCTGAGAAGTAGCCACTTTTTACTATTTTACACCTGGGGCTGCTATAGTGTTGTAGTACTCAAGACCACATATTGAGTGTATCTGTCTTGTCTTGGTGTTAGATTCATTTGGACTCGGTCTTGACTCGGTCTCGAACAGTGAGACCAGCCAAGACCAGCGGAGTAAAAAACTCATAATAATCAGCTTCCATTCAGTCAGCACATAAAAGTGCTTCGCCAGACCAAAGATATACACTCCTTTCTTGAAACGTGAATACAGTATCTTAACAGCCTTTATATGTATTATAACCTATAGGTTTGGCAGGTTTGTAATCATGAAATGGCAGCCACCTTAATACCAGCGTACTCATGTAGGAAGTGCACTTTTTGTAAAACCCAAAGGGCTAGTGATGTAGTGTAGGCTATACGCAGATACAGTATAAACCCTATACCCAACTATTTTTCAGTGGACATTGCGTTAACTGACGTCTTAATTCCTACTGATGCATATCAAAGTTATCAGGTATGAAGATAAGTCTCAGATGCAGACCACGTCGAATAAACAATAGTTTAATATTCCAACAGGGGCAGGCAATAGACAGATCAAGGCAGGCAGGGGTCAGTAAACCAGAGGTGGGGCAACGGTACCGGGTGGCATGCAGGCTCAAGGTAAGGCAGAGGTCGGTAATCCAGAGGGGGGCAAAGGTACAGGTCGGCAGGCAGGCTCAGGGTCAGGCAGAGTGGTCAGGCAGGCGGGTTCAGAGTCAAGCAAGGGTCAAAACTAGGAGGGCGAGAAAAGAGAGACTGGAAAATGATGGAAACGGGAGACGAAGGGCTGTGAGACATGGGTTTGACTCTGGACACATGAAAGGTGGGATGTATACGAAGGGTACGGGGCAACAGAAGACGAACAGCAGAGGGGCTAATGATCTTGGAAATGGGGAATGGGCCGATAAACCAAGGGAAGAGTTTGCGGGATTCCACCCGGAGAGGCAGATCATGGGCGGATAGCCATACCTTCTGCCCCAGACTATACCGGGGAGCCGGGGTTCGACGGCGATCCGCTTGTCGTCGATATCTCGGGTTCCGGAGTGGCAGCCGTGGGGTTATAGCGGCGAGACAGGGCATCCGGCTTGATGTTCTTTGGACCCCGGCCGGTAGGAGAGGGAAAAGTTGAACCGGGTAAACAGCATGGCCCATCTCGCCTGCCTGAAGTTAAGGCGCTTGGCGATGCAGAGATACTCCAGGTTTTTGTGGTCGGTCCACAAAATGAATGGAAGTTCCGCCCTTTCGAGCCAGTGCCTCCATTCCTCCGATGCCATCTTAACCGCAAGAAGCTCCCGATTCCCCACATCGTATTTCCTCTCTGTGGCGGTGAGGTGGTGGGAGAAGAAGGCCAGGGATGCGGCTTAAGGTCCAGGGCAGAACGTTGGGACAGACAGCCCCCACTCCGACATCCAAAGCATCGGCCTCCACCACGAACTAATGGGAAGGGTCTGGATGAACCAGAATCGGAGCCGTGGTGAAGCAATGTTTAAGGTCCCGGAACGTCCGGTCCGCGGCCGTGGACCACATGAACGGAACCTTGGTAGAGGTGAGGGCAGACAAGGGGGAGGCCAGGGTGCTGTAACCCCAGATAAAGCGGTGATAAAAGTTGGCGAACCCCAGGAAGCGTTGCAGCTGCACCCTGGACGTAGGCTGAGGCCAATCCACCACCGCTCTCACCTTCTCAGGATCCATCTTGATGCTCCCAGCAGAGATGATGTAGCCCAGGAAGAGAATGATGGAGCGATGGAACTCGCACTTTTCCGCCTTAACGAACAACAGGTTCTCCAAAAGGCGCTGGAGAACCTGCCGGACATAAAGCACATGTTCTTGGGGGAGCGGGAGAAGATGAGGATGTCATCAATGTAGACGAAGACGAACTGGTTCAGCATGTCACGGAGAACATCATTCACCAGAGCCATGAACACGGCAAGGGCGTCGGTGAGGCCAAAGGACATGACCAGATATTCATAGTGGTCTTCCACTCGTCCCCCTCTCAGATCCGCACCAGGTGGTAGGGCATTACGTAGATCCAGCTTGGAAAACACAGTGGCCACCTGGAGCGGTTCGAAGGCTGAGGAAATGAGTGGTAGGGGATAACGCTTCATAACAGTGATGTCAAAAAGTCCCCGGTAGTCAATGCACAGGTGCAGGGTCTTGTCGTTCTTCTCCACGAAGAAGAACCCTGCGCCAGCGGGAGAGGAAGAGTGACGAATAAATCCAGCAGATAGGGATTCCAATGTAGTCCTCCATAGCCTTGGTTTCAGGTCCTGACTGCGAGTACAGACGCCCTCGGGGCTGCGTGGTGCTAGGGAGAAGGTCAATCCCGAAGTCATAGGGGCAGTGTGGCAGAAGGGAAGTGGCCCAGGACTTTTTGAACACCTCCTGGAGATCCTGGTATTCCGCGGGAATGGTGGAGACATCCGGAACCACCTCAGAGGACCTAGGAAGATGTCCCGGGGCAGGTTGCGCCGACTTCAGACAATTGGCGTGGCAGAACGGACTCCAGCCCATGATGGCACCCGTAGACCAATTGATGAGCGGGTTATGTTGCTGGATCCAGGGGAATCCCAAAACCAAGTGGATCTGGGGGGTCTTGATGAGCAGGAACTGGAAAAAGAGAGACTATCTTTTCATGGTTGTTTGATCAATAGGAATGTAAAGTTCCTAAATAATTTAAGGAAATGTGAAAATGACCATGTCTAAGTGGCCGCTTGACATTTATTTAAAAAAAATATTAGTGTCATTTCTTCCTGAGGTTGTAGATGAAAATATTTGAATAAGATTTCATGTTGCTAAAATGCTGTCGGTTCCACTTTAAATGCAACAAAGTTTCATACACAAGTTATTTTCAAAGAGGCAGCAAGCACCCAGATGATGATGATCGTTTGAAACTTAACTTCTTGTTCAAAGTTATTGTTGAAAAGGGAGAAGCTAACAAATTAACAACAACATCCTCTTTCATAACACATGCTGCAGCCGCTGCAAACTAGCCGACAACAAAAGCTAGCTAAACTGTGGGAAAACTACTGCTCACTATTGCGCAGTGACCTGTTGGTGTGTTGCCAACTCAGTGTTGCCAACTCCTCATTAAGGAAAGTAGCTATTGGCTGTCCTAAAAGTCGCTAGAAGTCGCTAAATGACGTCATCGCCTAATTTGCATAATTGGCCATGTGCATGTAATTGTGATGGACGCCGTAGAAGAGAGGAATAACGTCGTGGGAGAGACAAAAAGTGAGTAAAAAACACCCTAAATATGTTTAGAACTACAAATAAGCAAGCTGCAGAGAGTGGCACACACAGCGAATAAGAACCAGATATTTGAGGCCATGCTCCTCCTTCAGCACTTTATGGACCCAATTGTTAATCCCCATCATTACAGAGGCATTGTCAGTCCCTATCCAAAGGAGTTTCTCTTTTTTAAGACAACACTTCTCGAGGAAAGCCACAACAGCACAGGCTATAGATTTGGCATCTCCTCCCTCCAACTCAACAAGCCCCAGAAATGTTGATACAATTGTCTGCTTGGTGTCACTAAAGTACCTTATCACAACCCCCAGGTACTTAGAAACACTTACATCCGTGGACTCATCGAGGAGGAGACTGAAACGCTGGTCACCCACATCTGCGACCAACTTTTTCAGAAAGTATGCTGCTGGAACACCATTAATCATTTCTGTGCACTTTGTCCTGTGCATTTTGAAGTGAGTAGCAGCAGTGGAGTCTGAGAAACCCGCTCTACATGCTTCTCCAATGTGATCACATGTCAGCATGGAACAGTGTTCAGCGATAGCTAATGCCATGGTGGCCTCAGCCTTTTTTGCGTATGTTTTCGAGTTGTCATGTGTTTTTTTACATCACTAAGTTTGGTGTAGAAATCAGCCTTACAATACAGGCCGTATATCATCTCCAATAAACGGCTTCAACCAGCCTTTGAATTCAGGGTTTGATTCCCGCCCCTTTCTGTATTTTTGAGTGTACAGTTTAGACTGAGACATGATGAGCTAGCCAGCTAGATGTTTAGCTTATGTCACAGAGAGGCACACACACAGTGGACAAGGTGAGTAAGTGACTGGCTGTGTGAGTCAAATGCAGTGATTTATTTTTGTGCAGTGATTTATTTTAGACAAAGAACATTTTACATTTACATCCCGCCCGGATCAGCCAGTGGTGATTGGGTGATTCCACTGTCACTCCAAAATTAGGCCCTAATACAGTTCTCATTTGCAACTGCGACCTGGCCAAGATAAAGCAAAGCAGTTCGAAACATACAACAACACAGAGTTACACATGTAATAATCAAACATACAATCAATGATACAGTAGAAAAGTTGATATACAGCATGTGCAAATGAGGTAGGATAAGGGAGGTAAGGCAATAAATAGGCCATGGTGGCGAAGTAATTACAATATAGCAATTAAACACTGGAATGGTAGGATGTGCAGAAGATGAATGTGCAAGAAGAGATACTGGGGTGCAAAGGAGCAAGATAAATAAATAAATACAGCATGGGGATAAGGTAGATTGGATGGGCTATGTACAGGTGCAGTGATCTGTGAGCTGCTCTGACAGCTGGTGCTTAACGCTAGTGAGGGAGATATGAGTCTCCAGCATCAATGATTTTTGCAGTTCGTTCCAGTCATTGGCAGCAGAGAACTGGAAGGAGAGGCGGCCAAAGGAAGAATTGGCTTTGGGGGTGACCAGTGAGATATACCTGCTGGCAGATACCCTTCTCTAGCTTCTGATGGCTTAGGATATGGCAGAATTAGCTAGCTAGATTTATCTCCCCAGAGACCAGCAATGAAAAATCCTGATTGGATATTTTTTTCTATTCAGTGTTAACCTTTTCCTTTCCAACAAAAACGGAATAATTTTCATTATATTATTATAATCATTATTTTTTATTAAACCCTTAGCCCTGTGTAGAAGGCCCATTGTTCACCACTGTGTTTGGCTTAGCAATAATGTTGTTGAACACAGAAATACTGGACATTCTCTTATTATGGTTGTGATTCGACAAAATTGCAATCAAGGTCTTGAATTGGACTCACATTTTTCTGGTCTCGGTCTTGACTCGGTCCCCCCCCGGGCTTGATCTTGACCTTGACTCAGACTTGATTTGCTCCGGTCTTAGTCTTGAATCAGTCTCGCTTAGAATTCCTTACAATCAAATGCCGACCGCATTATCTACCAAGAGAATTCTCTTCGATTATAATCACAGCAGTGTATATCCCCCCCAAGCAGACACCTCGACGGCCCTGAAAGAACTTCATTGGACTCTATGTAAACTGTAAACCACATATCCTGAGGCTGCATTTATTGTAGCTGGGGATTTTAACAAAGCTAATCTGAAAACAAGGCTCCCAAAATTTTATCAGCATATCGAATGTGCGACCCGGGCTGGCAGCATTCTGGATCATTGCTACTCTAACTTCCGCGTCGCATACAAAGCCCTCCCTCACCCTCCTTTCGGCAAATCTGACCACGACTCCATTTTGTTGCTCCCAGTCTATAGACAGAAACTAAAACAGGAAACGCCCGTGCTCAGGTCTGTTCAACGCTGGTCCGACCAATCTGATTCCACGCTTCAAGATTGCTTCGATCAAGTGGACTGGGATATGTTCCGGATATGTAGCCTCAGACAACAACATTGATGTATACGCTGATTCGGTGAGTGAGTTTATTAGCAAGTGCATCGGTGATGTTGTACCCCCGGTGACTATTAAAACCTTCCCCAATCAGAAACCGTGGATTGATGGCAGCATTCGCGCAAAACTGGAAACATGACCAAATACAAACAGTGTAGCTATTCCCTCCGCAAGGCAATCTAACAAGCTAAGCGTCAGTATAGAGACAAAGTAGAGTCGCAATTCAACGGCTCAGACACAAGAGGTATGTGGCAGGGTCTACAGTCAATCACGGATTACAAAAAGCAACAGAGCCTCTTCAACCTCAGGAGGCTGAAGAAATTTGGCTTGTCACCGAAAACACTCACAAACCTTTACAGATGCACAATCGAGAGCATCCTGCCGGGCTGCATCACGCCTGGTACGGCAACTGCTCCGCCCACAACCATAAGGCTCTCCAGAGGGCAGTGAGTCTGCACAACGCATTACCGGGGGCAAACTACCTGCCCTCCAGGACACCTACACCACCCGATGTCACAGGAAGGCCAAAAAGATCATCAAGGACAACAACCACCCGAGCCACTGCCTGTTCACCCCGCTATCCTCCAGAAGGCGAGGTCAGTACAGGTGCATCAAAGCTGGGACCGAGAAACAGCTTCTATCTCAAGGCCATCAGACTTTTAACCTTTAGGGGGCGCCATTTAGGCTTTGTAAAAAATCGTTCCCAAATTAAACTGCCTCGTACTCAATTCTTGCTCGTACAATATGCATATTATTATTACTATTGGATAGAAAACACTCTCTAGTTTCTAAAACCGTTTGAATTATATCTGTGAGTAAAACAGAACTCATTTTGCAGCAAACTTCCTGTCAGGAACTGAAAAATCTGAAATCGGGGGCTCTGTTCCAGGGTCAGTTTATTAATTTGCATAGAATCTATGGGTCTACATGCACTGCATACGCCTTCCCCTAAATGTCAGTAAGCAGTGAGAATTGGAATGGGGTGTCTAGCTAGATCTGAGGCAGAACAAGACTTCTTGGAACGTAAGGACTGGTCTTTTCATCGTCTGGCCTGACGCAAGATGGACGGGTGCATTGCGTTCTGAAAAGCTTTCGTTTTATAAGTTAGATATCTCCGGCTCTGATTTAATTTGATATATGTGTTAAAAATATCATAATGTAGTCATTTTAAACTGAGTTATATCAGTTTATATCAGTATATTGCAATTTTCTGTATTTTCTTTGTTCTGCGTTATGCTGAGTTGGACACATCTGCGCCACATGGCTAACGTTTGCTGATAATTACGCAGTTGAAGACGACCTTCTACAACCGAGCAACGATTATTCTGGACAAATGACAACTTGTACAAGATTCTGATGGAAGCTCATCAAATAGTAAGAACTATTCATGATGTTAATTCGTATTTCTGTCGAAAATGTTAAACTATAATTTCGGCGCGGTCTCGCTTTAACGTACGCTGTATGTCGTAGTAACGTTAATTTTAAAAATCTAACACAGCGGTTGCATTAAGAACTAGTGTATCTTTCATTTGCTGTCCAACCTGTATTTTTTTGTCAAGTTTATGATTAGATATTGATTAGATTAGGTGCCTCTCCCAAGATTTCTCCCGACATTTTGTTTGCAGTTTGGCTACTATTCACGTTGTAAAACCACGATTTGTGCCGCTAAATATGCACATTTTCGAACAAACCATATATGTATTGTGTAATATGATGTTATAGGACTGTCATCTGATGAAGTTTGAGAAGTTTGAGAAGGTTAGTGAAAAAAAAAATATATTTTGCTGGTTTATTCGCAATCGCTAACGTTATGTTGAATGAATGGGGCTGTGTGGTAGGCTATTGTAGTAAGCTAATATAATGCTATATTGTGTTTTCGCTGTAAAACACTTAAAACATCTGAAATATTGGCTGGATTCACAAGATGTTTGTCTTGAATTTTCTGTATACCGTGTATTTTTCATAAATGTTTTATGATGAGTATTTAGGTATTTCATGTTGGTTTCTGTAGTTATTCTAGCTGCTTTGGTGAGAGTTGTGATGGTGGCTGCAATGTAAAACTATGATTTATACCTGAAATATGCAAATTTTTCAAACAAAACATATGCTATACAATAAATATGTTATCAGACTGTCATCTGATGAAGTTGTTTCTTGGTTAGTGGCTATTTATATCTTTATTTGGCCGAATTGGTGATAGCTATTGATGCAGTAAGAAAATGGTGGAGTAAGAAAATTGTTGTCTTTTGCTAACAGTGGTTAGCTAATAGATTTACATATTGTGTCTTCCCTGTAAAACATTTTACAAATCAGAGATGATGGCTTGAATCACAAGATCTGTATCTTTCATTTGGTGTCTTGGACTTGTGATTTCATGAACATTTTATTTTATGATATCCCTGTAACTTTAGGCTAGGCTATGCTAGTCAGCTTTTGTGTTGGGGGGGATCCCGGATCCGGGTTAGGGAGGCGTAAGAGGTTTTAAACGTGAAAAATTTGGCATTTCAAGTTAATACACTCATCTACTCCATGGGTGGTGAAGCCGAGGATATATTAAACGCTTCACCGTTGACTGAGGAAGAGAAACTTAACTACAGTGCTGTTAAAGACTGTTTTGAAATGCCTTTTGAAGGGAGACACAACATTATATATTGAGAGAGCTAGGTTTAATGTGCACAAACAGGGTGAAACCACAGACAGTTTTAACACAGCTGTTCACAAGCTAGCAGAACATTGTCAGTTTGGCGCACTCAGGGAAGAGCTGATCTGAGATCGGATTGTAGTGGGAATAAGAAATATATCACTTCCTGAAAAGGTACAGTTGGATTCCCAGCTTACCTTGTCCAAAGCTGTAAACCAGGTCAGGCAGAGTGAGACAGTAAAAAGACAGCAGATGACGCTGCTCGGCATCAGCCAGCAGCTCCTTGCAGAGTGAAGAGAGTGAGGAAATAAATGCGTTTTCATACCGAGCTAATAAAAGAGGGGAACTCAGAACAGAGACAGATGAGCTAATAATAGAGGGGAACTCAGAACAGAGACAGACGAGCTAATAAAAGAGGGGAACTCAGAACAGAGACAGACGAGCTAATAAAAGAGGGGAACTCAGAACAGAGACAGACAAGCTAATAAAAGAGGGGAACTCAGAACAGAGACAGACAAGCTAATAAAAGAGGGGAACTCAGAACAGAGACAGACGAGCTAATAAAAGAGGGGAACTCAGAACAGAGACAGACGAGCTAATAAAAGAAGGGTTCTCAGAACAAAGACAGACGAGCTAATAAAAGAGGGGAACTCAGAACAGAGACAGACGTGGAGAAAACAATCACAGACAGCACCAGTAGCTAGTTCAAGTGTTTGTCGCAAATTTGGGAAATTCCCTTTCCACAGCTGGAAAGATTGCCCAGCAATGGATGCAGAATGCAGGAAATGTCACAGGAGAGGACACTTTTCAGCTGTCTGTCGATTTAAAGCAAATGCATGAGGTCTCAGAGGTGGTACAGCAGGACAACATCTTTCTGGGAGAAGGGCAAACAATGCTGGCTGGCACTCAGACATTAAACTCAATGGGGAGGTTGTGTCATTTAAACTAGAGATAGGGGCAGCAGTGACAGCAATTCCAACTAGGCTGTATAGCTATAGTAGAGATGACCCTTTGCTCTCTACAAACAAAAAACTATACTGGCCCAGTAATAAGATATTACCAGTGGTAGGGCAGTTGGTGATTAAACTGGAGAGTAAAGACAAAAGTGCCATCCAGCCTGTCTTCGTCATTGACTCTCTGGCCAGACCATTGCTGGGGCTGCCAGCAATTGAAGCATTGCAACTCATTGAGAGAGTGAGCGAACTGGAGGACCCAGGTGAAGTTTTCAAAAATAAATTCTTAAAAGTGTTTTCTGGCCTAGGAATGATAGAAGGTGACTACAAAATCCACCTGAAGAGGATGCTGTCCCATATGCCCTTACCACCCCCAGCCGTGTGACTATCCCTTTATTGGCCAGAGAAAAGGAATAGTTAGGGAGGATGAAAGAAATTGGGGTGGTGTCTAAAATAGAGTCCCACTGATTGGTGTGCAGGAATGGTAGTGGTCCCAAAAGCCAATGGGGACATTAGGATCTGTGTGGACATGACTAACTTGAATGAGGCACTCTGCAGAGAGAGACACATCTTAACATCAGTCACTGGCTCAGTTGGATGGCTCACAAGTCCTCACAAAGCTGGATGCCCGCTCAGGCTTCTGGCAATACCGCTGTCACCAGAGAGTAGGGCGCTCACAACGTTTATAACACCGTTTGGCCAGTACTGTTTTAACGGTTTGCCATTTGGAATCGCTTCCGGTCTTGAGCATTTCCAAAGACGCATGTCCCAGCTGTTGGATGGGCTGAGTGGCGTCATATTCCACGCGGACGACGTGCTCTTGTGTGGACGGGACAGAGCAGAACATGATTTAAGGCTCACAGCAGTTCTGAACAGACTCCAGGAGACTGGCCTGACACTCAATGAAAAATGCACTTTTGCTCAGTCAGAGGTCTTGTTCTTGGGAGACAAAATCAGTGCAGCTGGAATAGAGCCGGACCCGGAGAAGATCAGTGCAATCACAGATATGCTCATCCCCCAGAACGTGGCTGAAGTCAGGACCTTCTTAGGCATGGCCACATAAGTTCCTCCCACGGTTTTCAGATACAACCAAACCCCTGAGAGACTTACTAGCCAAAGAGAATGACTGGTCATGGGGTCAAGTGCAACAGGTGGCGTTTGACAAAATCAAAAGAGACCTGGCCTCAGAGTGTGATGACCCAGTACTGTCCCCACGCTAAGACAAAGGTATCAGCAGATGCATCAACCTTTGGGCTAGGGGCGGTCCTCACACAGATGCAGGACAACATGGAGTGGGGTCCAGTAGCATACATTTCCCAAAACTTATCTGACACGGACCAAAGGTATGCACAAGTGGAGAAAGCCGTTGGCTATCACATGGGCATGTGAAAGGCTCAGCCAATACCTTATTGGCCTGCAGTTTACAGCAAAGACTGACCACAAACCACTGTTGGTGTCACGCCCTGACCGTAGAGATCTTTTTATTCTCTATGTTTGGTTGGTCAGGGTGTGACTCGGGTGAGAAACTCTATGTTCTGTGTTTCTATGTTTTGGCCGGGTATGGTTCTCAATCAGGGACAGCTGTCTATCGTTGTCTCTGATTGGGAATCATACTTAGGCAGCCTTTTATCCTTTTGTATTTTGTGGGTAGTTATCTTTGTTAATGGCCTGTATAGCCCGCTTCACGTTCGTTTTTGTTGTTTCTTGTTTTGTTGGCGACATTTATAATAAAGACAAATGTACGCTCACCACGCTGCACCTTGGTCCGGTCATTTCCAAGACGACGGTGATCGTGACAGTTGGCTCTGTTAGGGACAAAAGCACTGGACGACTTGCCTCCCAAAGTTCTGCGCTTCCGCCTCAGATTACTGAGGTTCACCTACAAGATGGTGTATGTGCCAGGGAAGGCACTGATCACAGCAGACACACTCTCCAGGGCCCCAATTAAACATCCATTATCAGAGGAGGAGCAATGTCTAGATGGTGAGGTACAGGTGTCCATTAATGCAGAAAGAGACAGTCTACCTGCATCTCAGACCAAACTGCAGCAGATTGCAGAGGATCAACAACGAGTACCCGTCTGCCGACAGATAGTGCAGCAGTGCAAAAAGGGATGGCCCAGGCAGGAGGAACTGCCTCAACTGCTGAAGCCCTATTGGGTGCACCAAAGTGACTTCCACTGTGATGGAGACCTTCTCATGAAAGGACAACGGATAGTTATCCCAGAGACTCTACAACCAGAAATGCTAGACAGAGTGCATGAGGGACACATGGGGATAACCAAATGCAGACTGAGGGCTCATCAATCAGTGTGGTGGCTTTGTCTGAGTACTCAGATTGCCAAGCTGGTGGCCCAGTGTGAGGTGTGTACAAAATGTCAACCATGTCATCTGGAGCCAATGATTGCAATGGAGCTGCCAAAACGGCCATGGCAAAAGCTATGGGCAGAAATGTTCTATTGGAAAAATGACACTTATATGCTAGTTGTAGATTACTATTCAAGATACACTGAAATAGCAAAATAGCAAAAACCCATAACCACATCAGCTGATGTTATCAATGGATATAAGTCAATTTCTTCCAGGCAAGGGGTCGCTGAGGTCCTGGTTACAGATAACGCTCCCCAGTTCTTCGTGAGCTCCTTTTCTGCTTTTGCCGCAGAATATGACTTCACACATGTGACCAGTAGCCCCTACCATGCACAGAGTAACGGTGAGGCAGAGAGAGCTGTGAAAACAGTCAAGGGACTGCTGAAAAAGAACAAGGATCCATACAGGGCTCTGTTAGCTTACAGAGTTACACCACTGCATCATGGGCTGCCGCCTGCTGAGCCCCTGATGGGCAGGAGGCTGCGCTCCTCATTGCCTGTCTCGCCGGCTCAGTTTAAACCCCGATGGCCTAACAGGAAGGCCTTCGCTGAGAGGGACAAACGGCTGAAACAAACTCAAACTGGAGAATTTAATCGGAGACACCTTGCTACGGTGAGACCAGCGCTGGCAGAAGGTCAACGTGTGTGGATTTTAAACTCACCACGCTCCTATGTGGTGGACACAAGCTCAGAGGAGGTATGGAGGAACAAGACACACATCCGAGCTCTTCCAGATCTACCAGCCACACAGACTGAGGCCACAGACAACGCACAAAAAGAGGGGGAAGGAGAGAGAATGCTCACAGAGCCAAAAGCTCATCCAAAGAGGGATGTGAAGCCACCAGAGTGGCTGAAAGACTATGTTACGTGAAGAGAATACATACTGTTGGGGACCATACCCAGCAAAAAGAGACTCGACTGTACATAAGTTAATGTTCATACTGTGTAATTTAATGCTTTCATACTGTTTCAGGATGTGAAGTAGCATGTTAGAGAATAATACTGGTTTCCAAATTGCATTTCAGTTATGCTTCAGTGGTTATGCATGTTGAGTTCTTGTTCATTGGAGAGGGGACGATGTAGTAGGATGGCCCTTGGGGGTATCCGTACCTATAAATGACACGCGCAGACTAGGCTAGTAAACATGCTGAAGCTAGAACCTCGTTGTCGTGCCTCCTTATTTTAGATTATACCACAGAAAGTAGATCTGTTTCAATTCTTTCTCAAGATTTAACTTAAGCACATGTTTTCTCTAAACACTGTTTCGGAACTAGAAACCCAACAAAGAACTGGTACCCATTTTAAGCCCAAAAGCAAATGATGTCCTATAGTTAACAACTCCTCGATTTATAGCTATTGTAGGTTAGTCGAACAAGAAGCCATGTCAGTATATAGGAGAAAAGCAAACCACATTCAGAAGAACCTCACTAGGACAGAAGAACAGGCACTTAATTGTTTTTTTAAAACCCTTATTCAATAAACTAATGAAAGATTCAGCTTTTGTTATCAAACCTGCAGACAAGGAGGGTGCTGTGGTCGTTTTAGACTACGAAAAATACAAAGAAGAGATTCAGAGACAACTCAGTAATGAATGATTCTATAGAAAATTAAGTGTTGATCCCACACAGGTGTTCCAAAGGGATGGATGCTCTAATCTGGAACAAGCCCTATTAAATAACCATATCTCAAAAACTGAATATGAATAGCTTTGCTGCTGATGTGCCATACGTCCATGCCTGTACATTTTGCCGAAATTAACCAAAACTAAAACACAAGGCAATTATCCAGGCAGACCAGTGGTTGCAGGAATAGGATCAATGCTAGGGCATATGCAAGCATTGCCATCATATGTAAAAGACTAGACTTCATTAACAAGATCTCACCAATAACGGGATGAACAGAAGACTGCATTCTGGTCACATTAGATGTTGAGAGTCTACAGTTGAAGTCGGAAGTTTACATACACTTAGGTTGTAGTCATTAAAACTAATTTTTCAACCACTCCACAAATTTCTTGTTAACAAACTATAGTTTTGACAAGTCGTTTAGGACATCTACTTTGTGCATAACACAATACATTTTCCCAACAACTGTTTACAGACAGATTATTTCATTTATAATTCACTGTTCCAGTGGGTCAGAAGTTTACATACACTAAGTTGACTGCGCCTTTAAACAGCTTGGAAAATTCCAGAAAATGGTGTCATGGCTTTAGAAGCTTCTGATAGGCTAATTGGCATCATTTGAGTCAATTGGAGGTGTACCTGTGGATGTATGGGCCTACCTTCAAACTCACTGCCTCTTTGCTTGACATCATGGGAAAATCAAAAGAAATCAGCCAAGACCTCAGAAAGCAAATGGTAGACCGCCACAAGTCTGGTTCATCCTTGGGAGCAATTTCCAAATGCCTGAGGGTACCACGTTCATCTGTAAACACAATAGTACGCAAGTATAAACACCATGGGACCACGCAGCCGTCATACCGCTCATGAAGGAGACGCGTTCTGTCTCCCAGAGATGAACGTACTTTGGTGCAAAAAGTGCAAATCAATCCCAGAACAGCAACAAAGGACCTTGTGAAGATGCTGGAGGAAACAGGTACAAAAGTATCTATATCCATAGTAAAACGAGTCCTATATCAACATAACCTGAAAGGCCGCTCAGCAAGGACGAAGCCACTGCTCCACAACCGCCATAAAAAAAGCCAGACTACAGTTTGCAACTGCACATGGGGACAAAGATCGTACTTTTTGGAGAAATGTCCTCTGGTCTGATGAAACAGAAAATAGAACTGTTTGGCCATAATGACCTTCGTTATGTTTGGAGGAAAAAGGGGGATGCTTGCAAGCCGAAGAACACCATCCCAACCGTGAAGCACGGGGGTGGCTTTGTTGTGGTGGTACTTTGCTGCAGGAGGGACAGGTGCACCTCACAAAATAGATGGCATCATGAGGATGGGAAATTATGTGGATATATTGAAGCAAAATCTCAAGACATCAGTCAGGAAGTTAAAGCTTGGTCGCAAATGGGTCTTCCAAATGGGCCCAAGCATACTTCCAAAGTTATGGCAAAATGTCTTAAGGACAACAAAGTCAAGGTATTGGAGTGGTCATCACAAAGCCCTGACATCAATCCTATAGAACATTTGTGGGCATAACTGAAAAAGCTTGTGCGAGCAAGGAGGCCTACAAAACTGACTCAGTTACATCAGCTCTGTCAGGAGGAATTGGCAAAAACTCAATTGGGAAGCTTGTGGAAGGCTACCCAAAACATTTGACCCAAGTTAAACAATTTAAAGGCAATACAACCAAATACTAATTGAGTGTATGTAAACGTCTGACCCACTGGGAATGTGATGAAAGAAATAAAAGCTCAAATAAATCATTCTCTCTAATATTATTCTGACATTTCACATTCTTAAAATAAAGTGGTGATCCTAACTGACCTAAAACAGGGAATTTTTAATAGGATGAAATGTCAGGAATTGTGAAAAACTGAGTTTAAATATATTCGGCTGAGGTGTATGTAAACTTCCGACTTCAACTGTATATTCCAGCATTCCCCATTGCGGGGGCTGGAACTCACCAAAAGTGGGAGATGCTGTCAAGAAACACTGGCATGCTTTATCATTGGATCCAGCTTTGCCAGGTGAATATAAAAATCCACCACTTGTTGTATATAGGAGAGGTCGCAATTTACGAGATAAATTGGTCCATGCCAACTGCCAGCCACAAAAGAAAATCAGCCAGGCTCTTTTACGCCCTCTTCCGAATGGTAGCTGTAAATGCAGAGATTGAGCACAGTGCAACAATATGATGAAGTCTGAATATTTCTGCCACGCACATACAGGAAAACGGTTCCAAATAAATGACATTATTACGTGCTTCACCACCCATGTTATCTACATGATTAAATGTCCATATGGGCTGTGTTATGTAGGTAAAACCTCTCGTTATCTCAAACAGAGAATTTGTGAACACAAAAATTCAATCAGGAGAAATGACAGGGATTACACTGTCGCAGTACATTTTAAGATATCAGACAGGGGAGGTGATATAAACTCAGCAAAAAAGGAAACGGCCTCTCACTGTCAACTGTGTTTATTTTCAGCAAACTTAACATGTGTAAATATTTGTGTGGACATAACAAGATTCAACAACTGAGACATAAACTGAACAAGTTCCACAGACATGTAAGTAACAGAAATGGAATAATGTGTCCCTGAACAAAGGGGGGAGGGTCATCAGTATCTGTTGTGGCCACCAGCTGCATTAAGCACTGTAGTGCATCTCCTCCTCATGGACTGCACCAGATTTGCCAGTTCTTGCTGTGAGATGTTACCCCACTGTTCCACCAAGGCACCTGCAAGTTCCCGGACATTTCTGGGGGGAATGGCCCTAGCCCTCATCCTCCGATCCAACAGGTCCCAGACGTGCACAATGGGATTGAGATCCGGGCTCTTCGCTGGCCATGGCAGAACACTGATATTCCTATCTTGTAGGAAATCATGCACAGAACGAGCAGTATGGCTGGTGGCATTGTCATGCTGGAGGGTCATGTCAGGGTGAGCCTGCAGGAAGGGTACCACATGAGGGAGGAGGATGTCTTCCCTGTAACGCACAGTGTTGAGATTGTCTGCAATGACAACAAGCTCAGTCCGATGATGCTGTGACACACCGCCCCACACCATGACTGACCCTCCACCTCCAAATCGATCCCGCTCCAGAGTACAGGCCTTGGTGTAACACTCATTCCTTAGACGATAAACGCAAATCCGACCATCACCCCTGGTGAGACAAAACCGTGACTCGTCAGGGAAGAGCACTTTTTGCCAGTCCTGTCTGGTTCAGCGATGGTGGGTTTGTGCCCATAGGCGACGTGTGTGTGTGTGTGTGTGTGACATGTTTGTATATGAAAAGACAAGGAGGCAGCACCTCTTGACCACACCTGACATTTTATGAGCAAAGGGGACTACAAGTTAGTAAAACGTTTCTTTTTTTTTCTAAGACGAAGTATACTTATTTTTATGTAAAAACAGAGTAAAAGAATGACTTTGATACCGCTAGGACACTGAACCCTACGTTGAGGTTTGAAGTCGCATGGCCCTCGTCTGTCTCTTGATTATTGGAAATGTACACAGCTTAATTAATAAGAAACTAATATTCCTCTGGATACATTACCAATCTCATGAATTCGTTTTGGATTTCATTTTTAAATCCAAATGAACAGCACCCCATCTGGAGCAGGCCTTAGAAGTGAATGTTTGCCACATTCATATTATTTCCCCAACCAAATCAACAAAAGAATTTGGTTTTAAATATACTTAAGTATCAAAAGTCTTGAACTCACTGAAGTCTGAGATTTCCCAGTTCTGAGTTTCCAGTTGTTTTGATCATGCTGGATTGACAGCATGGCCAATGTTGAATGTTTTTCCTTTTAAGCTTGGAAAAGAGACCACACACCTAAATGAATAAATCCAGAGAATGCCAAGCCCAAGAAGGACTGCTGCGCCACCTTCCTGTTCAAGTGAGCACAGCACAAGGTGAGTCCAAAAATGTATTGTATGCTGCTGCATAAATTATGTAAAATGCCAGGGAGATATGTATACTGAAGCTAAGAAAGTAATACGATGTGTATATTGTGTAGTAAGCTGTTAGTAGCATCGGCGTAATAATTTGGTACATTTTCCCCTCATAATTTAGCCTACTGTTCTGACTTGGTGGTGCACATGTAGTGGTGGAAAAAGTACTCAATTGTCATACTTGAGTAAAAGTAAAGGTACCTTAATAGAAAATGACTCAAGTAAAAGTGAAAGTCACCCAGTAAAATACTACTTGAGTAAAAGTCTAAAAGTATTTGGTTTAAAAAATATTCCAAAAGTAAATGTAATTGCTAAAATGTACTTACGTGTCAAAAGTAAAAATAAAAGTATAAACCATTTCAAATTCCTTATAGTAACCAAACCGGACAGCACAATTGTATTATTTTTAATTGATGGATAACCAGGGGCACACTCCAACACTCAGACATCATTTACAAACACACCATTTGTGTTTAGTGAATGTACAGATCAGAGGCAGTAGGGATCACCAGGGATGTTCTCTTGATTATTGTTTGAATTGGACAATTTTCCTGTCAATATGTAACGGGTACTTTTGGGTGTCAGGGAAAATGTATGGAGCAAAAAGTACACCATTTTGTTTTGGAATGTAGTCAAGTAAAAGTAGGCAAAAATATAAATAGTAAAGTACAGATACCCCCCAAAAATACTTAAGTAGTACTTTAAAGTATTTTTACTTAAGTACTTTACACCACTGTGTACATGTAGCCTGTTTCAGAGAAATGTAATCATTGAATATTGTAAGAGCTTTCATTGTCTGCTTTTATTTATCCTACGGTTCTGACCTGGTGTACAGGGAGAATACTGTAAGAATGACCCATCTTCTGAATTCTGTCACTGTACATTTCAAAAGTGCTGAACAAATAGTTATATTGACTACGTTCTAGCTCGCTCATTAATGTCTTAATCGAAATTACGGGTTGCCTCTTATCCGCTCGTCATCTCCTTATGCCATAGTATGTATATCTCAAATGTCAGTAGAAACCACATTTGTTTAAGCAAGTCAGCCATATCAGCTATATTTATTTTAAAGGCAGTAAATGAGGCTGAATGAACTGTTTCGGTGCCAGACAAGGCTCCGCTGATAGCCAGGTGTAGCAGTGGTAAGGTGTTGGGATTCTGCTGTTGGGACAGCTTTATGTAGTACCTAACAGTTTGTGGGCACTGTTTGTCACCGTTGTAGTGCAATGAATGTATTGTTTATTGTTGTGGAGTGGCTTTGCTGGCATGCATTAAAAAATGTAATGATAGAATTTGCCCCACCAAGATTTAGATGCTAAAATTGGCACTGATTACCGGGTAGCCAGGGGCATACTCCAACACTCAGACATCATTCAGAAACAAAGCATTTGTGTATCCGCCAGATCAGAGGCAATAGAGATGACCAGAGACGTTCTTGATAAGTGTGTGAATTGGACCATTTTCCTGTCCTGCTAAACATTCAAAATGTCACGAGTACTTTTGGGTGTCAGGGGAAATTCATGGAGTAATGTTGATGTTTCAACGTCACAATATACTGTATGCTTCCCTACATTTTTTCAACTGGTAAAGGTGGAACTTCAGATGAGTCTTGTGAGGCCTTTGGGCGTCCTAGAGCAAAAAAACAAACTTCTACGTGTTCGTGAGAGTCCCCTTGCCATAACTGCAGGCAACAGGATTATGGAATGTCTTGCCCTTTTGATTATGGAGCGTGGTGCCGTCTGAAGTTTATATATTTTGCCATTTTAATGATGTTGTTTATGGCACAGTCTGTGAGTGGTTTACATAAAGGTGTTGCCATAAGGTGGACATTAGACAACATTCCAATAGCAGGCTATAGCGAACCAGTTTAGGAACGACTGTATATAAAGTGATCAGGAAAGTACATGTGAAATTTACCATGCACATTTACGGATTAATACTTAAATTTGCTATTTTTTTTATTTATTCTCAAAACAGAGGAATTATATTTTACTAATTAGTATTTTACTCATTCCTCTGTCTTTAAAGATCGATGTGACTAAAGATCTATTTGCTCTTTATTCATGTATTACACATGTATCATTCACTTATTTAGGTTTAAAGAGAATGATTAGTAATTGTTGTGAATTACTTGCTCAAATCTAGAGTACTGGACTGCAGTCAGACTCCAGTATTTCCAGGTTAGAGGTCATTCCCTGCCCCCTGTGCTGGTAATGGTGAGGCATGCACAAGTAGATTGAGTTGATCTTCTCTTTGTAGCTTCGGTGTCCTCTTTCTACTCTCCTCTCTGCACACCAGAGACCTGAGAACAAACAACAACAGAGGCTACATATCATCACACACTTTATGTTAAACAGACACATGTTTTTTTCTCATCATCATCAAACAAGGGATATAGCACACGTATACAGATAGGATCATATTTTGATTACCCCGTTGTTGCAGGAAATGTCAGCAGGTTGACATAAAGTACAGTCAACTTAACTCTAAGGGCAACAATTATCTGATTGGTTTAGGGCAGAACAAATCTGATTGGTTTAAAAAAAAAATCATAGACATTTCCTACACAGAAGGAAATGCAAACATGTAGTTTATATGAGGTTGAAAAAGGCCTCTAAAGTTTATTTCCACTTTAAAACGGCATACTTGATTAGCACTAACTAAAAATGTAACCAACAAAATGTCCATGAATTATAATCCAAATTAAGATCCTACACCTGTAGTAGCCTTTGCAGGATGAACATCATTTGGCAATTTAATTTGAACACCTATCAATCATTAAGTAAGTAGATCAGTTAGCTACCTCGGGCTGGTGTTTTACCACATCCTGTTGACACATAGTCCTACAAAACAAACAGAGAGCATCAGCGCTGTCTCACACACACACACACACACACACACACACACACACACACACACACACACACACACACACACACACACAATAATTCAGCCCTGGCATTCTATCCACACCTGCCCACATCATTGTGCGCGCCATCAACTTAAATCATGAGTAATCATCTTAGAAAAGTCATTCATAGGGCTTTAATAGGAAGTATGATAAATAGACTATTGAGGTTTCATCTAACACGTCTAAGCAGGAATGCATGATTCAAGATAATTTGATGTGTAACCTAATCTAGTGATCAGAGCCCCCAGACAACATTTCCCCCAGTACTTTCAATCTAATGTGGCGTCGCCACACCACTTTCAAAGCAGCAGCACCAAACGTGTTTACCAGAGATATTCATTAGTTCATTTCATAGACAAGCATAGAAAAACGTTTTGCAATGGAAAAGAAAGCAGGCGTTTCAGCGCGTTTGTGTCTGCTTTGTCTTAGTAAATGCAAAGCTCCCCCCTGATTTCACACGGTAACCCCCACACTTGCTGCAACAGGTGGATTCACTTGTCAGTCACTTGTAACTCCTAGCTACAGCCTACAGAGCCTCATCAACCACTCCTCTCAACAACTCTGACTCTGCACTTGGTTTCTTTCCTTACTCACACTACTCTCCGGTCTGTGGAATCCTGGTGGAATCTGACTTTGTAGCTGTGTTATCTAGTGGTGACCCTCCTCTCCTGCCTGCCTGGTTGCCTGCCTCATACGAGAGCGAACACAAATGTCCATGGAAAACAAGGTATGTGTTAACAAAAGCAGTTAATAAAAGCAGTTTAGTCAATTTAGTTATCTAAAACTATCTAGAATGATTCAATCTATAGCTAGCTAACTAAACTACTGATGTTAGCTTGTTGGTGATTATTCACGAATTAAGCAGAGCCAGAAAGGAAACCTGAGTGCCCCACCTCAGCCGACACGTCAGCTGAGATGGTATCAATTATAAGCTAGTACCAATCACGTCTACCTTTTTTGATGGTTTAATTAAACTGACCGTGTCCGCTCACTCATTCTGCTGCTGCTTGCTACGCTAAAGTCTTCTTGTGTATGACGCTACAAGCTTGGCATACCTGTATTTGGGGAGTTTTCCCATTCTTCTCTGCAGATCCTCTCAAGATCTGTCAGGTTGGATGGGGAGCGTCGCTGAACAGTTATTTTCAGGTCTCTCCAGAGATGTTCGATCGGGTTCAAGTCCAGGCTTTGACTGGGCCACTCAAGGACATTCAGAGACTTGTCTCAAAGCCACTCCAGCATTGACTTGGTTGTGTGCTTAGGGTCGTTGACCTGTTGGAAGGTGAACCTTCGCCCAGTCTGTAGTCCTGAGCGCTCTGTAGCAGGTTTTCATCAAGGATCTCTCTGTACTTTGCTCCGTTCATATTTCTCTCGATCCTGACTAGTCTCCCAGTCCCTGTCGCTGAAAAACATCCCCACAGCATGATGCTGCCATCACCATGCTTGATCGTAGGAATAGTGCCAGATTTCTTCCAGACGGGACGCTTGGCATTCAGGCCAAATAGTTAAATCTTGGTTTCATCAGACCAGAGAAAAAAGCCATGTGCCTTTTACTGAAGAGTGGCTTCTGTCTGGCCACTCTACCATAAAGGTCTGATTGGTGGAGTGCTGCAGAGAAGTTAGTCCTTATGGAAGGTTCTCCACAGAGGAACTCTGGAGTACTGTCAGAGTGACCAATGGGTTCTTGGTCATCTCCCTGAACAAGGCCCTTCTCTACCGATTGCTCAGGTTGGCCGGGCGGCCAGCTCTAGAAGGTGTCTTGGTGGTTCCAACGTTCTTCCATTTAAGAATGATGGAGGACATTGTGTTCTTGGGGACCTTCAATGCTTCAGACATTTTTTGGTACCTTTCTCCAGATCTGTTCCTTGACACAATCCTATCTCTGAGCTCTATGGACAATTTCTTTGACCTCATGGCTTGGTTTTTGCTCCGGCATGTACTGTCAACTGTGGGACCTTACATAGACAGGTGTGTGTCTTTCCAAATGATGTCCAATCAATTGAATTTACCCGAGAGCTCAATTTGAGTCATAGTGTCTGAATACTTACGTAAATAAGGTATTTATGTTTTTTAAACCTGTTTTCGCTTTGTCATTAGGGGGTATTGTGTGTAGATTGATGAGGATTTTTTGTTTATTTAATACATTTTAGAATACAGCTGTAACGTAACAAAATGTGGAAAATTCAAGGGGTCTGACTACTTTCTGAATGCATTGTATATCGCCTTAATATATTGTTAAAGATATTACAACACTGAACAAAAATATAAACGCAACATGCAACGATTTCAAAGATTTGACTGAGTAACAGTTCATAATATGAAATCAGTCAATTTATATAAATTCATTAGGCCCTAATCTACGGATTTCACATGACTTGGAATAGAGATATGCATCTGTTGGTCACAGATACCTTTTAAAAAAGTAGGGGCGTGAATCAGAAAACCAGTCAGTATCTGGTGTGACCACCATTTGCTTCATGTAGCGCGACACATCTCCTTCGCATAGAGTTGATCAGGCTGTTGATTGTGGCCTGGGGAATGTGGTCCCATACCTCTTCAATGGCTGTGCGAAGTTGCTGAATATTGGCAGGAACTAGAACACGCTGTCGTGTTTTTCCCCTAAGAAAAAAAATAAAATTAAAAATTAAAAAAAAGAACACGCTGTCGTACACGTCAATCCAGAGCATCCCGAACTTGCTCAATTGGTAACATGTCTAGTGAGTGGAAGAACTGGGACATGTTAAGCTTCCAGGAATTGTGTACAACTATTTGCGACATGGGGCCATGCATTATCATGTTAAAACATGAGGTGATGGCTGTAGATGAATGGCACGAAAATGGGTCTCAGGATCTCGTCACGGTATATCTGTGCATTCAAATTGCCATTGATAAAATGCAATTGTGTTTGTTGTCCGACTGCCACCATGGTTTGTTGTTTGTTGTCCCACTGCCACCATGGGGCTCTCTGTCCACAATGTTGACATCAGCAAACCGCTCGCCCACATGACACCATCTGCACGGTGCCCATCGATGATGAGTCAGGTCACCTGCAGTCAGGTCAAGACCCTGGTGAGGACGACAACCACGCAGTTGAGCTTCCCTGAGACGGTTTCTGACAATTTGTGCAGTTTCATCAGCTGTTCAGGTGGCTGGTCTCAGACGATCCCACAGGTGACAAAGTCGGATGTCAAGGGCCTGGGCTGGCATGGTTACATGTGGTCTGCGGTTGTGAGGCTGGTTGATCGTACTGCCAATTCGCTAAAACGACATTGGAGGCGGCGTATGATAGAGAAATTAACATTCAATTCTCTGCCAACAGCTCTGGTGGGCATTCCAAAAAACTATACATCTGTGGCATTGTGTTGTGTGACAACTGCATATTTTAGAGTGATGATTTATTGTCCCCAGCACAAGGTGCACCTGTGTAATGATCATACTGTTTAACCACTTCTTCATATGCTATAACTGTCAAGTGGATGGATTATCTTGACGAATGAGAAATGCTCACTAACAGGGATGTAAATAAATTTGTGCACCCAATTTGAGAGAAATAAGCTTTTTGTGCATATACGTACAATTCGGAGATATTTTATTTCAGCTCGTGAAACATGGGACCAACACTTTACATGTTGTGTTTATATTTTTGTTCAGGACCATGGCATTTTCTTTCTGAACCACTTGTGGCACAAATTCTTTTACTTTTAGATTTGTGTGTATTGTTGTGAATTGTTATACACTACTGCACTGTCGGAGCTAGGGACACAAGCATTTCGCTACACCCGCAATAACATCTGCTAAATATGTGTATGTGACCAATAAAATGTGATTTGAATTTCATGGCTTAAAAGTAAAAAAGCTAGAAATTCTTTCCACAAAACAGTCTACACCACAATATGAACCCATTTGTCCAACCATAATATACCAAACAAAAATAGAAACACAACATGTAAAGTGTTGGTCCCATGTTTCGTGAGCCTGTGTTGTGATTCTCACACTGTTCAAACCCCACAATTGGATAAAAAGCTTGTGAAGCTCTCTTAACCTATAGATCACATAATTGCAAAAAAAGAATCTGAACTAAATACTATTATAAAAAAATATTTTAGAATTTCTGTGCACCACGCTAAGTTCACAAAAATGATTTGAAAGGAAACTAGTGTGAAAACACCCTTAATGACAAAGGACGAAGAACATAGACCAATAGGAAAGAAGCAAAGCATCTAAACATGGCCTGGTGGGTGATAACAACGGAGTGCAATATAAAGGGGAAGTAATCAGGGAGGTGATGAAGTCCAGGTGTACCTAATGAGGTGCAGGTGTGCGTAAGGATGGGTTGCCAGGACCGGTAGTTAGTAGACCGGCGACGTTGAGCACTGGAGAGGGGGAGTGGACTTGACAAGAGACACCAAAGACCCAAACTCAATTGGTTTTAGATGTGTATGTCATTTGGACTGGAAGCTATTGAAAATGTGATATGTAAGTGAATTGATAACCACAGCTGTATAGGATAAATATTTGTAGAAAATCAAAGGGGAGGAATACAAAATCAATAAAAGGTGTACCTTTGATAAGAGAGGTCAAAGAACCCACCACACTTGTCTGTAGATCTGTAGCTCATATGCACAGAGAGCTATTTGACCCATCACAGGAAATATTTGTGTCAAATCAGTGAAATGAAAAATGGCAAATCTAATGGGTGTAGACTATTATGGACGGGGGTAGTCAGAGACCTAACCTCAAGTGGTTTCAGATGTATATGTCATGTGGATAGGAAGCTATTGAACATCCGATCTGTATGTGAATTAATATCTAAATCTGTAATAGGATAAATATTTGTAGAGAATCAAAGGGGAGGAACAAAAAAAAAAAGTGCACCTTTTGATAAGAGAGTTGAAGGAACCCACAGCCCTTGTCTGTAGATCTGTATCGCATCTGGATTGAAAGGTATTCAAAATTAGGCCTATCAGAAGAAATATGCCTATACAATCAGGGAAGTGGTGAACTGGAATTTTGATGAATGTAGCATGGATGAGGGGGGTCAGTGACTTCAAAGCATGTGGTTGTACATTTCCATTTCACCTGGATAGGGAGCTTTTGAAAAGTATCCTTTTGAATGGGTCAAATATAGTACCCTTAGTAGTTAGAGGTAACTAATAAAAATGTTGGGCCTGTCAGCGGCTGGAGGCCCTATGCAGTGTGTGTAATCTTCATGGGAATGTAAAACATAAACATTTTTGCGTACATGCAGTCACATGTATTGCACTTTAACGATGGTCCCTAAACCACCTGAAAACAGCACAATGCCTCCTTCATTTAACTCCTGTTAAAGATTCACTGTTCAGAAATTGCTCCGCCATTTCATGGTTGCTAAAATTCAAATAGTTCGCCTAATTTCAGTTTATGTGACAAAACAAGGAACTATAGTGTAGAGAATCATTGTACCATCTAAACCGCTGTGAAATATATTTTCCATAACCAAAAATATTGTATTTCCAGTTGTTTGAAGCTGGTGTACAAAAACCCAAAGTAAAAAACGCAACAAAACGAAACATCTCTCTCATCATCCTAGGACCTTGAGGAGCGAATTGAGAAAATCGAAAGTACATTTTTTTTTTTACTGTGGTGGAAGTAAACCATCTGGCGCGAGCAATGCGATTTCATTGGGGCAGTTCCCCCTCATAGCAAATAGCTGGCAAAACAATCGAAGCAATGTTCGCATGACCTATGCGCCCACGGAGCTGGCAGCCAGGTAACCAGGTTTCCATCCAACCGTTTTATGCCAGTAAAGAACATGTCAGATAAAAAAATGTCATAACAGTCCTGATGGAAACAGAAGATTTGTCAGTAAACTTTCCAAAAGTCGGAGACACACAGAGACACTGAGGCTGCATTTACAAAGGTAGCCGAATTCACATCTTTTTTCTCCACTAATTGGTATTTTGACCAATCCCATCAGACCTTTTCACATCAGATCTTTTTCAGAGCTGTTCTCGATTGGTCAAAAGACCAATTAGTGAAGAAAAGAATCTGAATTGGGCTGCTTGTGTAAATGCAGCCACACACACACACACACACACACACACACACACACACACACACACACACACACACACACACACACACACACACACACACACACACACACACACACACACACACACACACACACACACACACTCACACACACACACACACTGGTAGCAAATGGTATGAATTCCAATAGAACATAAGATACTGTACTACTGCAGAGTTTGAAGCACACTATGCTCTATGTCCAGCCATCATGTTGCTTGCTATGACTACACTACTACAACAATCTGAGCTGATCAAGAGTTTAGTTTTCTGCTGCTGTGATGAGACATATTGTCATTTCACATGTATAGTAACATGCTTCTCAATACAAGCTTTTTGTGGAGTATATTTGGCCTACAGTAATAACCAAAAATGTGTTGCATTATCACAGTATTTGACAAGCAGACACTCAGAGTACCATCGAATCTGTGAAATGTAAGGGTTTAGGTCAGGTGAAATGTTTTACACACCGATACAATTGATGAAAGTCATGGCCTTTTAAACGTGCAAATTACAATACCTACTGTGTGTGTGTGTGTGTGTGTGTGTGTGTGTGTGTGTGTGTGTGTGTGTGTGTGTGTGTGTGTGTGTGTGTGTGTGTGTGTGTGTGTGTGTGTGTGTGTGTGTGTGTGTGTGTGTGTGTGTGATGCAGAAAAGACAAGGAGGCGGCACCTCTTGACCACACCTGACCTTTTATTGGCCTTGTTCACAGTTTCAAAAGATGATACTTGCACACAACTATGAGCAAATAGGACTACAAGTTAGTAAAACATTTCTTTTTTTTCTCTAAGACTAAGAATACTTATTTTCATTGTAAAAACGGAATAAAAGAATGACTTTGATACCGCTAGGACACTGTGTTGAGGTTTGAAGTCGCACCGCCCTCGTCTGTCTCTTGATTATTGGAAATGTACACAGCTTAATAAGAAACTAATATTCCTCTGATATTCCCAATATTACCTAAGATCTCAGATATTACCTACTGACATTCAGATGAGCAGGGCAGCAAGGCAGACTACTTTTAGCATGGCTAAATGTTTAACTGGATACATTACCAATCTCATGAATTCGTTTTGGATTTCATTTTTAAATCCAAATGAACAGTACCCCATCTGGAGCAGGCCTCAGAAGTGAATGTCTGTCCTGTTCACATTACACACATATCTGAGCTTTGGGCTAAGTTGATAACCGTGCAGCTTGTAGCGTCTTGTCTAGGACAGGGGGTTGAGGGGCCACTGCACTATACTGAGATGGTTTGCGTTTGTTGGTTGAACAAGGCTCAATACTCCCCCATCCGTGGAAGCATTACTTTCCCAACTATATCAGCACTCAGAAATGTTTGCTTTACCTCCTCTGGCTAGTGATTGTGCTAAACATTATCATTATTCTCATTATTTGTTGCAATGTGTTGATGGCGATACTGATTGCTGAATCATTCGGCCTCCGGCGAAATGATAGGACTTAGTCCGAATGAAAGCACCATTGAAATGTTCATCAGAGAAAAATCAGTGTTCCAATCAGTCTCAAAAGGCACATTATCTGGAGCGTGGTGTACTCTGGTCTGGGTCCTGTTCATTTGGGCACACAACGGAACACGTTTTAAAATGTTTTTGCCTAAGCAAACGAAAACAAACCAGTTACAGTACTTCCTTTCTGTTTGTCTGTTTTTGTCGGTTTGGTGCCTATTCAACACAACCCTGGTGTTTTTCTAAAGTAGGGTGATGGGTAACACATATGCCAAACTTTGAGGAAGGAAGATAGGAGGGGGATTCTATTTCTCTAAACTGTATGTTTGAATAACCTAAAATAGAATTGGGATTTATTTCAAATGAACAACAGTAGAGCAGTTCCCAGAGCAACAATGTCTTAACCACTAAACCATTTTAAATAGCATTTTTTGTAAAATAACGAAAATAGAAATAAAAGCGGCAAAACTAACATGGAATCAATTGACGCCCATAAAAACATTACAGACATTCCATTTAGACACACAGTTCAACCTCCAATTTCACAATATGATGTTTCAACGTCACAATATAGAAAGGCTCAGACAGACTGAAGACAAGTATCAGGAAGAATATCCTTGAGGCACTTACAGTAATAAATGTTTCCGTAGTTGAAAAGCAAGGTTGATTTTAAGGCCCGTAAATTGTTTCACTTCAGCATTTAGGTTCTGCCACTGTCCAGTTAGCATAATTAGTGTCAATGGGTTTCTGATGTGTACAGTTTTCATTTGTAGCACAAATCAATCAACTGGATAACCAATACAATTTAAAAGATGACCTCTTCGTCATATGTTTGTACATATGAACATCGGTAAAGCAAGATGGCATATTGCCTGACAAATTGATCTGTGTCCACACATGACCGACATGATAGACGTTAGTGTGTTGACCACTGTGTAAATTAATTCATTGCGAGGCCCTTAGTCTGACATTTCCTTACAGTTTTGAAATGTACATTGCGAACTGAGCACTTTGGCTGCACTGCTTATGGTTGTAACATTTCACGAGATGGAATCAAAAAGTAGTTTTTTTTCAAACTTTGTCAAGGAAGGCCTGTGGATATGAGTTATTTATTTGTTTCTCTCTTGTTCAACAATACTTTGTGCTGATAGGGCGAGATCTTTATCATCATGGCGGAAGAAAGTATTTGGCCCAGGCTAGCTTCCATAGTTCCCATAGTTATCAATAAAATATGTTTATCAAGGTTTTTTGATACATGTTGTGGATTAAAAACGTAAATACCAAGATTGATGTCAATTTTAATTTAACCAGTGGTCCTTTCTTTTTTAATTTTTTTGATGTTGTTTGCAATTCTATGAGAATGTGATGTTTCACCTCACAGATAAAAAATAAATCAATCCAATAGACATTATACAACTTTCTACACATACTGTAGGTCTATTAGGCGAAATAAATTAGTTGTATATGTTTGAGTAGATGAGGTGAAATGATTGTAATACATACACACACGCTCAAGTGTAACCCTGACAGTACTGCAAAAATAACTTGCTCAATAGAAATATAACATTTAACATCAAGCTAAACGGCTAGTCAAAATATTTAAACATCGGAGGCGTTTCATCATTTTTGGTTAGAACTCTTGATAGAAAATACGTGACTTAAAAAACAGCACATTTTTGTTAAATAATAACCTTCTCTTGTACGATACAAATCCTGCTGAAAAGTACCTTTTTTCTTTCTGTTACCTTTTAAATAGATTGATAAAAACAGTACAAAAAATGCTGTCTTATAAAATACAAGTTTATCTTTCTTTTAAAACTAAAGGCTCCTTGCACATTGCACAGAATTTTAAACTCTTTTTACCGAATAACAAGCTGATGTTAACTTCTTCCCTCACAGCGAGAGTTAAGGCTCTGCTTTGCTCCCATGCTTTTTCACATTGATTTCACTTTCATACTGTCAAATCGTCTGACCTTGCCCTGCTGCTGGCTTTGCTTAAACTGCTGAGTGGTCTGGTGTCTGCTATCGTGTCGGTAGCCTCCACGTCGGGGTCCGCGGGGCCCTCGTCCTCGCCGCTTTCCGGTAGGACCCTCACCTCCGCCCCAGTGGTCTGGACGTAGGAAGGCAAAGACTCGTCGTACACTTTAGAGACGTTCTCACTTCCCGCCTGGTAAGGTACGGGCAGCCTGCCTGCCTCCATGCCTACCTCTGTTAAGGGGAAGAAGTGCGATGCGGGCTTGTCCTCCTCCAGCTGCCGGTAGCCCTTGGCCTTCTGGATGGACGACACGGCCATGGAGTGCAGGCTCTTTTCCTCAGGGGGGCTCTGGCTTTCACCGTCCTGACCGCCCTGGGTCTGGGGCGGCGGCTTGCGGAACACGAAGCGGATCTTCTTCAGGCCCAGGTGGCTGATCTCCACAAAGTTGAGGAAGAGCGAGACGCATGCGACGGCCAACATGAAGATGATAAAGACAGTCTTCTCGGTGGGGCGCGACACGAAGCAGTCCACGGTGTTGGGGCAGGGCCAGCGGCTGCACTGGTACAGCGGCAGGATGCGGAAGCCATACAGGAAGTACTGGCCCACCACGAATCCCACCTCGAATAGCGTCTTGAAGATGATGTGGCAGATGTAGGTCCTCAGCAGGGTGCCCTCCAGCCTGAACTTCTTGCTGCCCTTGGTGCTGGTCTCCTTGGTGGTGCGCACACTGCCCTGGTCAGGCGCTAGCGGCAGCCTCTCCTCACTCAGCTCCTGCTGGCGGTTCAACTCAGCCTCCTCGCGCTCCTTGCGCTTCTCCTCCATGTGGACATAGTGCACAGCGTGGCCCACGTACACCAGCGAGGGTGTAGACACAAAGATGATCTGGAGAACCCACAGACGGATGTGCGAGATGGGGAAAGCCTCGTCGTAGCACACGTTCTCGCAACCAGGCTGCTGGGTGTTGCACACGTAATCCGACTGCTCGTCGCCCCACACAAACTCAGCGGCTGTGCCCAGGATGAGGATCCGGAAGATGAAGAGCACTGTGAGCCACACCCTCCCAATCACCGTCGAGTGTTCATTTACTTCCTCTAATATGTTTCCCAAGAAGCTCCAGTCACCCATGATCAACAATCAGCGCTACATATTGAGGGTTGGAGAAGAGAAAAGCAAGTTATAAATCGATCTGACGACAAAGAAATCCTTGTGTTGCATCCACTACTCTCCTTTGTCGATCCCCATATAACAATCAAAAATGTTCTTTATAGCTAGCTACATTGCTGCTAGCTAACTACAGCAATGATGAGCCACACTCACTCACTCTTGGTCAAATCCAGAGAGCGCAAACACAAAATCGCTGCATGCCTCTTTGCCGCACCCCAAATGACTAAAACCAACAGTCCAAAAGCACATTTTAGCTACAAACACCATAGCAATAAACACCTTAACTCTCTAAACTATATAAATAATCAATCCCAGGATAAATTATTCCAGAAACACGCATATAATATTGGTGAAAGTTAACAAATGGGCAACTTGCCACAGTGAGAGCTCCAGTGTAGTTGTGTTCCCCTTCTCTTGGCACCCAATGGTGTGAAGTGAACTTTTTTCCTCTCTCTTTCCCACCTAAGGCCCCTAGTCCTTGTCGCACCACTGAGCAGAAGTGAATGAATTGAGTCTGATGGTTGGTTTTTAGTTTGCTGCAATATTTAAGCTGGGAGCCAGACAGCCTTTATTCGCCGGGCGACGTGTGGTGACGCAGAAAACAATGGGATCACCCAACACAAATGGGAATGTATGGGACACCGCAGTTGGGAATGATACCAACTCATGTAGTGTACAATATACATGGTGTGTCTTATTGAATGGTTTTATATTAGGCAGGGGAAGGAGGACAGGCAAGGCACATCCTAATGAGCCTGCTGCTGACAATAAAGCTGTTTACTGACTTGGTTAGACAGAGAGATACATCAACTGATGTAGATTGTTTCATGTTGAATGTACTGTGATCAGCAATAAATAATATACTGTACACTGTGCTGAAATGTGTGTGATTTTTTTGAGAAAGTTTACATTTTGTTGGTATTGATCAACAATGTTGATTGTAAGGTCAGGTCATCCTTGTTTCTGTGGGCTTTTATAAATGCCTAGGAGTGTATGATCTAACCTTTTAGCAAAAAACAGGACTTTGGTTTGCTCATAATCAAAATAAATATTGGTAACACTTTATTTAAAGCATCCAGGTATAAAGCTTTTCCAATTTTGTTCTTGGATTTTACTATGTCTAAAAGGTCAGGCGTTGGTTTGGTCAGCTGTGACCCACAAAAATGTAAACTGAGATGTGGGCAACATATACTATGAGAACGATATTGTTCTACCGTCTAAACAGTTTATCTTATGATGTTCCCAGGAAACTGTAAGCAGACCCAACGTTTTAAAGAGACAAAAGACTTAACAATTATTTGCTAATGTTCATTTATTTGCAATTTGTCTTCCAACCATTTCCACTACATCTGTGTATATGGATGTTCATCAAGATATCGTACACTCAATGGCTAAAAGTGTCCCTCAAAGACAACAATTAACTTTACTGCAGCTATTTCAGATGTACAGATATCTCGGTAGAAATTTGCACATTTTCGCCTAAAATGACATACCCAAATCTAACTGCCTGTAGCTCAGGACCTGAAGCAAGGATATTTATATTCTTGATATCATGTGAAAGGAAACACTTTGAAGTTTTTAGAAATGTGAAATGAATGTAGGAGAATATAGCACATTAGATATGGTAAAAAACCAAACCTTTTTTCTACTTTTTTTTGTACCATCATTTTTTAAATGCAAGAGAATAATGTAATAATGTATTATTCCAGCCCAGGCACAATTTAGATTTTGGCCACTAGGTGGCAGCAGTGTATGTGCAAAGTTTTAGACTGATCCAATGAACGATTGCATTTTAGTTCCACATTTTGAATCAAGACTGCCCAAATGTGCCTAATTGGTTTATTAATAACTTTTCAAGTTCATAACTGTGCACTCTCCTCAAGCAATAGCATGGTATTATTTCACTGTAATAGCTACTGTAAATTGTACAGTGCAGTTACATTAACAAGAATTTAAGCTTTCTGCCACTATCCGATATGTCTATGTCCTGGGAAATGTTCTTGTTACTTACAACCTCATGATAATCGTATTAGCCTACGTTAGCTCAACCGTCCCGCGGGGGACCCACCGATCCTGTAGAGGTGTTAACCTAACAATTTGTTACCCAAATACAGCTACTATGTAATGTAGTAAAATGGCATCAGAGCTGGAAAGCCCTAAATTACCTATTTCCGTTATTACCATGTTATTGCAAATTTATTCTGCGCCATAGAATGCTACCAATATTTCTGTATTGCTAGTATTGTATTTGTCTATGAATTATTTTTATTGCATCTTTATTTTATTTGTATATTTAGCTTGGCCCCAGTGTTTAAATGTACACAAACTACCATATTATCTGATGTTATTGTCTGCAGTGTTTAGTCGTACAAAATATAAGACATAAGATTGTACATGTGGGCTACCTAATGTGTTAGATATGGGGTTAACACTTTGGTGTACAGGGGTATAATGCATATGAGTGCATCATAATGCATAAGCCTTGTAATAAGTACCTTTGAACTGCTTATGATGTGTTAGTATCATCTTATAATGTAACCGGAGCTAATATCGGTCATTTTGAAACAGTTGAAAAATTGACACATAGAAAGATGTATCATATTATTAATTGATATAATATTATAACAAGTAATAACACATAACTCCATGCCTTAACCTTTACGGGACGGTTGAGCTCACGTGCGTCCTGGACATAGACATGTCTTATATGTGCAGAAAGCTTAAATGGTTGTTAATCGAACTGCACTGTCCAATTTACAGTAGCTATTACAGTGAAAAAAGACCATGCTATTGTTTGAGGAGAGTGCACAACAACAAAAAACGTTTACTGGTTTGATACATTGACCTCTGAAGGTCAATAATGTACTTGCATTCAGTAATCTTGCTCTGATTTGTCATCCTGAAGGTCCCAGAGATAAAATATAGCGTAGTTTTATTTGATAAAATCTATTTTTATATTGAAATGTAGGAACTGGGTTCTACAGTTTGAACCCCTGCTGTCTCTGGCTCCACACCCACCCCGCCCGGCCATCTAGATGTGTGAAAGTTAGTGTATAAGCTAATGATCCATCATGTATGACATTCCTGGGAGTGTGTTAAATTACATTTTGTAGTACCATATTATTTTTGTATGTTCTCTATAGTTATGTACTTGAAAATGTATCAATTGACCAATCTGCAACTTTGCACACACACTGCTGCCATCTAGTGGCCAAAATCTAAATGCCGCCTAAACTGCAATATTATATGATGGCCTTTCTCCTGCATTTCAATGATAATGGGAAAAAACATGTTTTTTTGTTTGTATTATCGTTTACCAGATCTAATGTGTTAAATTCTCCTTCATTAATTTCACATTTAAACAAACTTCAAAATGTTTCCTTTCAAATGCTATAAAGAATATGCATATCCTTACTTCAGGGCCTGAGCTACAGGCAGTTATATTTGGGTATGTAATTTTAGGCAAATAAAAAAAAATTAAAAAGGGTGTTACTAAAGTGTTACTAAAACCGGTTTCAACAGGGCGTGTCCTCAGGGTCATAAATCACAAACCACATCCTCTCTGCTGATTCTATTGGATCCACAACAGGACGTACATTTCATCCAATGAGAAAGCAATCTGCAGATGATACCTTCTGTCTCTCATTGGCTGAAGTGCAACAGTGGGCCCCCGGGTATGAGGGGGCTTGCTGATGACCCACTTGTTTTTAAGTAGAATACTGCATATTTTCTTTGCCACAGCTGTAAGTATCAGTTCCATGGATTGCAATATGCCCCCAAAAAGTTCCATCATCCCTCTAGATAGGAAGTTTCATTCCAAAACGCTATATATCAGAAATGTTGGTAAATAAGCTTTTATTGTTTAAAGAAATTGTGAAAGAGATGTGTTTTTTTCACTATATAATCATGGCATGGGGGTTGTTCAATGATAAACATGTAAGATATAGGTTTACAATATATCACATGATGGTTTCATTTCAGATTGACAAATAATCATGTTTTTTTTGCAAAATGCTATATATCCGCCCCTCAGAGAAATAAGTAGTACTGCTAGGTTTTACACAGTCAAATGTAACAAATAACAAAACTATTTTATAAAGATATAAATAAATAAATGATACATTTGTGACATCAATATAAAACATTATAATAATAATATTATTCAATACAGTAATACGAGATCTGTATGTAAAACATTTCCATTTGACATTTTTGTAATTTAGCAGATGCTCTTATCCAGAGCAACTTACAGTAAATGCATTCCTCTTGAAAAAGCTTGGTGAGACTACCACATATGACAGACAAATATACAATCAATCAATCAATCAAGTTTATTTTATATAGCCCTTCGTACATCAGCTAATATCTCGAAGTGCTGTACAGAGACCCAGCCTAAAACCCCAAACAGCAAGCAATGCAGGTGTAGAAGCACGGTGGCTAGGAAAAACTCCCTAGAAAGGCCAAAACCTAGGAAGAAACCTAGAGAGGAACCAGGCTATGAGGGGTGGCCAGTCCTCTTCTGGCTGTGCCGGGTGGACATTATAACAGAACTATGCCAAGATGTTCAAAAAATTTCATAAGTGACAAGCATGGTCAAATAATAATCATGAATAATTTTCAGTTGGCTTTTCATAGCCGATCATTAAGAGTTGAAAAACAGGATATAAATATTCCATTCTAGCTAAACTATTTCTATACTGTATAGCATTTAGCAAAAAAACACATTTTCATGCACATCTAAAATATATATATTTTAAATCTAAGAATTTGTCATATTTTACATCCACATGAAGGTACCCATAAGTAATAATTTCTCATAAAAAAAAACACAAATGTAAAAAATTGGTGCGTTTTGGAAATAAGCTCTTCATTATATCCCATTTTATCTGAAGTGTTTGATGACTGACCGGAGGTGGAAAGCATGGGTTAGAGTCTTTGAGTGACTATATAACTGGTCCAACTATATGATATTACAGAAGAAAAAGTATAATGCTGTATTTCAAAACGTGTCAAGTCTAAATGTATTTCGGTGAGAAAAATTGTTTGTGCGAGAACACAGGACAGCCAGCAGTAGTGATGCCCTTCAGCACATTGAGGCTGGGGTCATGGAGGTCATAGCACTAGACTGAGGGAAGAGTCAGACCAGACAGTAGTGGGTCAAGGATGCCTGCTAGTTCTGACCGTGTAGTTTGGTTAATGTTTCATCTCAGGAACAAAATGAAGCTGCCATTTTTTTTTACAGCTTTCACATTGTTGTCCCTACATCTTGTGCATCAATAACCAGTTTTCCGCGTACTTTCCATAAAGTGAATTTGAAAGGGTATCCAGGTACATAGACACATGTAGGCTAACGGGGCTAGTTCTCCGCACTGTACTTGTCTGTTAATGGCACTACTTGTTGATATTGCCAGTGCTAACGACCTAAGCCGAATTCAGGACTGTGAATGGCGCAGGGATTTTGCACAAAAGCATGATGTCATGATGGGGCATGCGGGCTCTATTGAGCAAGGGCGCTGAGGCGTGAGCCCAGATTGTGCCAATGAAGCACCTACTCGTCGCTAAGCGGAGGACTATCCCGCCAACAAAGTTATCTTACGCTTATCTGCCTACACGCCGTCGCGCCACACGTTTCCTGCTCTTGGGGTTGCGATTTAGCTGACGATCCCAGAATGATGTGATGATTTGGGATCGAGAGGATGCAAGGCATTAGGGGAAATGAAGGCCAGAGGGGACTCTCACGCTAGCATGTAGTAGTCATTTGGAGGGGAAGCATGCTAGTGCAAGTGGGTCTGGCTTTCATTGCCCCCTATATGGAAATAGGACAGCGCAGCCATTTAAACAGGCATAACAACGCAGACTAGTGTCTCTCTTTTAGGATTACACACCTGCATGAATTTATTTAGCAGTACCCTATACCCAAAGCACTGGGGTTATTTCTTAGAGCTATTTCTTGCACTGTGATAATATGGCTATAAGTATTCTTCTTGATCTTTGGGTGCTGCACAGTGGGTCTCTCTGTCTGTCAGTTAGTGAACGTCCCAGTCCCACATTGATTCCCCTCATCTCGTTTTCCTGTCATAATCCCATTAATCTCTATCGATCAGTCTTTTGATGACACCCAGGCGGTACGCTCTCTTCTCTCTTCATACCAGAGATACCAACCACAATAAGAAGGATTTGTCCGATTCAGCTCACTTACACTGGTGTGTGGGGGGCATAGGGAATGGAGCGAATGGATGGAGGGATGGTCCCTCTTTGCTGCCTTTCCTGTGGAAAAGCGATGTTATAGTTGGAGTGGGACAAAGCCAGGGCAGCAATGATGCATTGCATGTGTAATAAACTGTTATCTCACCCTCTCAACCAAACTTTAATGTGGGTATTTTTTGTTGTTGTTGATGTTAGTTGATGTCATGGAATGCAGTCAAACTGAATGTGCACATAGACAGTACCAGTCAAAAGTTTGGACACACCTACTCATTCCAGGATTTGTACTATTTTCTACATTGTAGAATAATACTGAAGACATCAAAACTATGAAATAACACATATGGAATCATGTAGTAACCAAAAAAGTGTTAAACAAATCAAAATATATTTTAGATTTCAGATTCTTCAAAGTAGCCACCCTTTGTCTTGATGACAGCTTCGTACACGCTTGGCATTCTCTCAACCAGCTTCATGGGGTAGTCACCTAGAATTAATTTCAATTAACAGGTGTGCCAACATGCGTGAATGGGCCATTTTCTGGGGGTGCCAGATTTTCAATCAAGCTCTCATTGAAAATACAGAGAGATATGGATGGGTTTTCACTTCCTACGGCTTCCACTAGATGTCAACAGTCAGTAGAACTTTATCTGATGACTCTAATGTGAAGGGGGGCCAAAGGAGACAGGAATGAGTCATCACTTCCATGAGGTGCCCACGCATTGAACTGCCGCGTTCACGTGAGAGGGAGCTCCGTTCCATCGGTCAATTGAAGTCGATGTAATTCTCCGGTTGGAACGTTATTCAAGATGTATGTTAACAACATTCTAAAGATTGATTCAGTACATCGTTTGACATGTTTCTACTGACTGTAACGGAACTTTTGGACATTTCGTCACGTTATAGTGGACGTGCTTTGAGACTTTGTTTAGGGCGTTTGGTAAACAATTCGAAAGTAGCTAATTGGACATAAATAACGGACATTATCGAACAAATCAAGCATTTATTGTGGACCTGGGATTCCTAGGACTGCATTCTGATGAAGTTCATCAAAGGTAAGGAAACATTTATCATGTAATTTCTGGTTTCTGTTGAGTCCAACATGGCGGCTAATTTGGCTATTGTTCTGAGCTCCGTCTCAGATTATTGCATGGTTTATTTTTCCGTAAAGTTTTTTTGAAATCTTACACAGCGGTTGCATTAAGGAGAGGTATATCTGTAATTCCATGTGTATAACTTGTATTATCATCTACATTTATGATGAGTATTTCTGTTGAAACAATGTGGCTATGCAAAATCACTTGATGTTTTTGCAACTAGTGAATCTAACGCGCCAATGTAAACTCAGATTTTTTAATATAAATATGAACTTTATCAAACAAAACATGCATGTATTGTGTAACATGAAGTCCTATGAGTGTCATCTGATGAAGATAATCAAAGGTTAGTGATTCATTTTATCTCTATTTCTGGTTTTTGTGAAAGCTATCTTTCGCTGAAAAAATCTTGTGCAATTTTGGCCACTAGATGGCAGCAGTGTATGTGCAAAGTTTTTAGACTGATCCAATGAACCATTGCATTTCCGTTCCACATTTTGTATCAAGACTGCCCAAATGTGCCTAATTGGTTTATTAATAACTTTTCAAGTTCATAACTGTGCACTCTCCTCAAGCAATAGCATGGTATTATTTCACTGTAATAGCTACTGTAAATTGGACAGTGCAGTTAGATTAACAATAACTTAAGCTTTCTGCCAATATCAGATATGTCCATGTCCTGGGAAATGTTCTTGTTACTTACAACCTCATGATAATCGCATTAGCCTACATTAGCTCAACCGTCCCGTGGAAGGGACACCAACCCGAAGAAGTTTTAAAGTGGCCAGTGATTCCTAGTCTATGCCTATAGGCAGCCTTCTGGATGATAGCGGGGTGAACAGGTAGTGGCTCGGATGATTGATGTCCTTGATAATCTTTTTGACCTTCCTGTGACATCGGGTGCTATAGATGTCCTGGATGGCGGGTAGTTTGCCCCCGGTAGTGCGTTGGGCAGACCACCCTCTGGAGAGCTTTGCGGTTGCGGGCGGTGCAGTTGCCATACCAGGCAGTAATACAGCCTGACAGGATGCTTTCCATTGTGCATCAGTAAAAAATTGGGTTTTAGGGGTTCATTTCAGTTTGTCAGTGATGTGTATGCCGAGGAACTTGAAGCTTTCCACCTTCTCCACTGCGTTCCCGTTGATGCAGATAAGGGGTGTTTCCTGAAGTCCACGATCATCTCCTTTGTTTTGTTGACATTGAGTGAGAGGTTGTTTTCTAGGCACCACACTCCCAGAACCCTCACCTCCTCCCTATCTAGTCGTTGTTGGTAATCAAGCCTACTACTGTTGTGTTGTCTGCAAACTTGATGATTGAGTTGGAGGCGTGCTTGGCCACGTAGGCATGTGTGAACAGGGAGTACAGGAGGGGGCTGAGCACGCACCCTTGTGGGGCCCCAGTGTTGAGGATCAGCGAAGAGGAGGTGATGTTTCCTACCTTCTCTCTACCTTCTGTGAAGTTATCTTGCTTGATTTGAATGAAATTGAGCTTCATTGTACTGTGTAAGTCAAAATATTATTAATGTGTCTAATAATTGTGGTATCACAGCATTTGACACTAGTTAAAGACACATTCCTTAAAGGCCCTGGAGAAAAATGGCCCTGGAGAAATATGACCACTCTCAAAGTCACAGATGTCACAAATGCCAGCATTCCTGTACATCACAATAGACGGCTACACCTTATCCCTGTTCTATAGTCACCAATGATCTCACTCCTAATCATGCTTCCAAACAACCAGTGTTGGCTATAGATCCCACCCTGTTGGACACAGCCATAACCACACACGCACAAACACAGACACCGACACAGACACCGACACCGACACCGACACCGACACAGACACAGACACAGACACAGACACAGACACAGACACAGACACAGATACAGATACAGACACACTTACTTAATGGACAAGGGACAAGGCCATAGAAGAGAGGGGAAAGAGCTGATTGATTGTTCCCTCCATTTTGAGCAGAAGTGAATCCAGAGCTTCCTCTGTGACTGTGTGGGGCTGAAGGGCCAGTGGGAGGAAAGATAGTCTCATGGCTCATACAATGGAGGAAAGAGAAAGAGTGGAACTGGTGCTGTAGTCACAGTGGAGAGAAAGAGAAAGCGGTGGAGAGTAAGAAATTGTGTGTTTAGCAATGAGAAAGACAAGAAAAGATAAATAAATACATGAAAGAAGGAAGTAGAGATGATGAAAGAAAGGGTGAAGAAAGAGAGAGAGTTAAAGGAGTATCAGAACTCAGCGCTTTTGTTCCACCCAAAGCATCCAGTCAGATATGAGTTCACCCCCAAGATCCTGTTGCCAGCTGCTACAACACAATGTTATCAGCCTGTGCGCACGCAATGGCCATTCCGTTCTGTTTGGACACACACACATACACACACGCGCACACACACGCTTAATCGTTCTCTCAGGCGTACACACACAAACACACCATCTCTCATGATCAGGATTCTAACAGGTTTCAGATACAGGCTTCCCTCAGCACCACCCATGTGGATGGGACACACTTTGTCAGATGATAACCCTGCCCTGCATGGTGTGGCTATCACACGCCAGGCTTTAACAGCGCTGGGGGCTCTTTATAAAAATAGGGTATCAAGAGATTATTGTTTATGTCCCACTACACTCTAGATTTATTTCACAGAAAATAAATCTGGGCTAAAAGTAACAGTTGAAGATGTCAATGGATGTGAGGGTGTCACACCCTGATCTGTTTCATCTGTCTTTGTGATTGTCTCCACCCCCCTCCAGGTGTCGCCCATCTTCCCCATTATCCCCTGTGTATTTATACCTGTGTTCTCTGTTTGTCTGTTGCCAGTTTGTTTTGTTTCGTCAAGCCTACCAGCGTTTTTCCCCTCTGTTCCTGTCTCTTGATTGTTCCTGTTTTGTAGTTTTCCTGGTTTTGACCTTTTCTGCCTGCCCTGAGCCTGCCTGCCGTCCTGTACCTTTGCCCCACCTATCTGGATTACTGACCCCTGCCTGCTCTTGACCTGTATTTTGCCTGCCCCTGTTGGATTAATAAACTGTTCTTAATTCGACGTTGTCTGTATCTGGGTCTTACCTTAAAACGTGATAGTACGAACTATCCATGACTGATCCAGCAGACACGGGCAACGCCATCTCCTCCCAAGGAGCCACCATCGGTAGGCACGAGGAATTGCTTCGTGGCCATATGGAGGGGGTCCAAAAGTTGGCTGAACGGCATGACTGGACGTTGGACATTTTGTTGGAGCAATTCCGCGTGTTGTCTGGGAGGCAGCCTACCACGGTGGTAACCCCACAGCCCCTCAGTAACTCAGCTGCTAGCAGCGCCTTCTCTTCGGTCACTCCACCTTCTCGGGAGCCCCGCTTACCTCCCCAAGAATGCTTCAATGGAGAGCCATTGAACACACCTGTCGGGTGTTTCTAGCTCAGTGTTCCCCCGTCTCCGAGCTTCAGCCCTCCTCCTTCCCCTCGGATCGCTCCAAGATAGCCTATCTCATCATGCTGATGTCCGAGAGGACTCTCACCTGGGCTACTTCTGTATGGGAACAACAGCATTAACATGCATTAATCTGGAGGGGTTCGTGGGAGAGCTGAAGAAGGTTTTTGATGCCCCGTTCTCCGGGAGAGAAGCTGCCGAAAAGCTAATCCAGCTTCGCCAGGACTCCCACAGATTTTTTTAATTTTTTAATTTTTTTTATTTAACCTTTATTTAACCAGGTAGGCTAGTTGAGAACAAGTTCGCATTTACAACTGCGACCTGGCCAAGACAAAGCATAACAGTGTGAACAGACAACAACACAGAGTTACACATGGAGTAAACAATAAACAAATCAATAACACAGTAGGGGGAGAAAAGAGTCTATATTCATTGTGTGCAAAAGGCATGAGGAGGTAGGCAATAAATAGGCCATAGGAGCGAATAATTACAATTTAGCAGATTAACACTGGAGTGATAAATCATCAGATGATCATGTGCAAGTAGAGATACTGGTGTGCAAAAGAGCAGAAAAGTACATAAATAAAAACAGTATGGGGATGAGGTAGGTAAATTGGGTGGGCTATTTACAGATGGACTATGTACAGCTGCAGCGATCGGTTAGCTGCTTAGATAGCAGATGTTTAAAGTTGGTGAGGGAAATAAAAGACTCCAACTTCAGCGATTTTTGCTATTCGTTCCAGTCACAGGCAGCAGAGAACTGGAAGGAAAGTCGGCCAAATTAGGTGTTGGGGATGATCAGTGAGATATACCTGCTAGAGCGCGTGCTACGGGTGGGTGTTGTTATCGTGACCAGTGAACTGAGATAAGGCGGAGCTTTACCTAGCATGGATTTAATTTCGCTCACACGTCCAGGGATTTCACCTGGCCTCCGAGTCATCCCTGAAGTCCCCGACAGTCCCGTTGCCGATAGAACCCGAGGCTTACTGACCTCCCACGAGAGTCACCGAAGACGGCCGAGTCACCTCTTCCCGAGCCTATGCAACTAGGCAGAGCTGGGCTGTTGCTAGAGGAACGGCAATACAGGATCAACACGAAGAGTTGTCTGTATTGCGGGACTCTTGGTCATTTTGTGTCCTCTTGTCCTTTAAAAGACCAGGCTCACCGGTAGGAGCGAGTACTCTAGTGGGCCATATGGAGAACTTTTCTGCTCCCTTGCTCGCACCCCTTTTCATGCCATTCTGCTGCGGGGAAACCAGTCTAAATCTCTTTGAGTTCTCATTGACTCTAGGGCCGAAGTGAGCTTTTTGGACGCAACCCTGGCTTCCGAGATGAACATCGAACTCAGCCCCTCTCCATTCCCATGGATGTTAGAGCGCTGGATGGGCGCTCTATAGGCCGTGTCACTCATAATACCACTCCCATCAACCTACGGGTGTCAGGGAATCACAGCGAGACTATTCATTTTATGCTCATCAAGTCTCCTCAGATTCCCATGGTTTTGAGATTCTCCTTACTCCAGCGACACAATCCCCTCATCAACTGGTCTACGGGTGCCATCATGGGCTGGAGTCCGTTCTGCCACACCCATTGTCTGAAGTCAGCGCAACCTGCCCCGGGGCGTCTTTCTGAGGGCTCGGAAGGTGCCCCGGACCTCTCCGCCATCCCCGCGGAGTACCAGGACCTCCGGGAGGTGTTCAGCAAGGCCCGGGCCACTTTGCTTCCGCCGCACCAACCCTATGACTGTTGGATTGACGTTCTCCCTAACACCACGCCGCCCCGTCAGGACCGGAGACCAAGGCTATGGAGACCTACATTGGGGACTCCCTAGCTACTGGATTTATCCGTCCCTCTTCCTCTCCCACCGGGGCAAGGTTCTTCTTTATGGAGAAAAAGGACAAGACCCTGCACCCGTGCATTGACTACTGGGGACTCAATGGTTATTAAGAACCGTTACCAGCTACCACTCATTTCCTCAGCCTTCGAGCCGCTCCAGGGGGCCACTGTGTTTTCCAAGCTGGATCTACAGAACGCCTACCACCTGGTGCGGATACGAGAGGGGGACGAGTGGAAGACCACCTTCAACACGGCCAGCGGCCACTACGAGTATCTGGTCATGCCTTTTGGCCTCAACAACGCCCCTGCTGTGTTCCAGGCTCTGGTAAATGATGTCCTCCGCGACATGTTGAACCGGTTCGTCTTTGTCTACATTGATGACATCCTCATCTTCTCCCGCTCCCCCCAAGAACACGTGCTCCACGTTCGGCAGGTTCTTCAACGCCTTCTGGAGAGTCAACTATTTGTGAAGGCAGAGAAGTGTGAGTTCCATTGCTCCACCATCTCCTTTCTGGGTTACATCATCTCTGCTGGGAGTGTCCAGATGGATCCCGGGAACGTTTCCTGGGGTTTGCCAACTTTTATGAAGGCTTTATCCGGGGTTACAGCACCTTGGCTTCCGCTCTGTCTGCACTCACCTCAGAACCTCTGCCTGCTCTTGACCCGTCTTTTGCCTGCCCCTGTTGGATTAATAAACCGTTGTCTGCATCTGGGTCTTACCTTGAAACGTGATACCTTGAAACGAGGGAAGTACCTGGAAATTGTAATTATGTCTAAAACTTGAATACTTCTTGTTAAAAGGCCACAGTTCAAAAGATTGTGTTATGATACTCAATAGCACTCACATTTAGCTTCCTGAGAGACATCACAATGGAACTTGGTACATTTATTTTCCTCAAACTCAAAAATATATAACTTTGATCTAGATCTGTAATCTACACCAAGGTTTTGTTCTTTTGCCATTTCATAAATCCTATTTGTGGAGAAATAAACTGAACCGGGTCAATCGGTAGAAACTGAATGACTCTATGAGTCTAGCATGTACGTTATGTGCAGTCAGACGGTGAGGTACCCCACCAAGCAGTGTGAGATTAGGCCAAGGCAGAGGGATGACTGTGAGTCAGGTATCTAGACCAAGAGACCCAACCCTACAGAATGTTGTAGTAGTAGTAGTAGAAAATGTCTGTAAAAACACCAGCCAATTGTAAAGCACAATTGGCAGGTGTTTTTACAGACATTTCCAATCTTCACTCGACCAGCAACACGTGCCAGTAATGTGGAAAAACTCTATAATTATACCCATTCCTAAAGCATCTAATCCCTCTGTGCTGAATGACTACTGCCCTGTCGCCTTGACATCTTTAGTAATGAAATGACTTGAGAAAATTGTGAATTGTAATGTTCTCAGGGCCACCTAGAAGCTCCTCGACCCCTTTCAGTTTGCCTATCAGCCCAGCAGAGGAGTTGATGATGGCATTCTTACTCTCCTCATCATGGACTATAGACACATCTAGAGGGTGCCAAATCCCATGTCAGGGTTTTGGATCTAACTTTTTTTCTGCTTTCAACACAATCCAGCCTTACATTCTGGCACAGAGACTCATTCGGGACTTCTCCTTAGATGAGGGGCTGGTTTTGTGGCTGTTGGACCTCCTGAGCCAGCGGTCACAGCGGGTCAAAATAGGTCCACATGTGTCGGACACACGCACCACCAACACAGGCTCTCTTCAGGGATGTGTTTTGTCCCCACTCCTGTACATCTTGTACACTAATAGTTGTAATAGTTCCCATCCTGACAGACACCTCGTTAAGTTCGCTGATGACACTGCCTTGATCAGCCTGTTGCATGATGATGAGGAACACCATGGCCCGGTCCTAAATTACTTGGTAGAATGGTGTGATGAATCACACTTGGTCCTCAATACCAACAAGACCAAAGAGATGTGCATAGACTTCATAGACACCTACCTGCAACATCTATCAGCGGTCAGAACATAGAGATTGTAGAGGAATACAAATATCTGCGTGTCCTTTTGGACAATACTCTTCAGTGGAATAAATGTACAGACCTGATCTACAAAAAGAGTCAACAGAGACTGTACTTTTGATGTTGACTGTACTGACTCTGTTTGTTTGTTGGTTTGGCAATGCCACTGTCAGCCAGAGAAATATGCTGAGAAGGATTATAACCACAGCATGCAAGGTACTTGGAGTCAAACAGACAGGCCTGGATGAGATCTTTAAGGTCAAGGCCCTCTGCAAGGCTCACTAAATAATTTTAGACCCAAGCCACCCCCTGTACCCGGACTTTGAACTACTCACTGCTGGGCGCAGGTATAGGGCTCCCCTCTGCAGGAAAAACAGAACTAGACAATAATTTGTGACAGGTGTGATAGCCCTTCTAAATAGCTCAGGCTAATGTTCCTATCGACCCAGTAAGGCCAGCAGGCTAGTCTCTTTTAATTCGTATGTAACTGTTCTGAAAGTTGTGCTGTCAATTTGGGTGGCAGGTAGCCTAGTGGTTAGAGCGTTGAGAAAGTAACTGAAGGTTACTAGATCGAATCCCCGAGCTGACAAGGTAAAACTCTGTCGTTCTGCCCCTGAACAAGGCAGTCAATCCACTGTTCTAGGCTGCCATTGTAAATAAGAATTTGTTCTTAACTGACTTGCCTAGTTAAATAAGATGTTTTGTATTTAACCGCCACTTTAAACGTGTAAATGACACTGCAACAAAATTTCCCCATGGGGACAATAAAGTCAGTAAAGTGTAGGTAGTAGCAGTAGTAGTACTTTTGCTTCACTACACGTTCCCCTGCTTTGATTGGTGTAACGATAGAAACCACAAGTGTCTCTCCAGATAATGAAAAGGCACCCTCGAAAGAAAGTTCAAGGAACTTAAAGTTACATGTCGTTCGTGGCGTGCATGATCATGAGCAAACCCACTGGGCAAAATTGGGTTGAGTCAATGTTGTTTCCATGTCATTTCAACCAACAGCAAAAAATATGATGACGTTGAATCAACGTGGTTGGAAAACTCATTGGATTTGCAAAAAAGTCATCAATGTAAGGGCATTTTTTCGTGTCAACTTCCAAATCCAATGACCAAACCATCTGTGTTGAATTCACGTTGAATTCAGAATAGTTGACAACTCAACCAAATGTAAATCAAAACTAGACATTGAACTGACGTCTGTGCCCAGTGAGAAGTCATTGTAGCCTATCATCATTTCCCATGTGAGAACCGTGAGCACGCGCTTTGTTGTACCACAGCAGAGGCCTGCCAGCAGCCGGCTTACCAAAGATTGCAACATGTCCATTACAATGTAGAAAAACGCATATCAGCCATCTTTCAATAGTTATCCATATTACAGGCACTTCATCGTATTGTAACTATTTCTATGATGAATTTGCGGCCACAATTTATGGAAGCTGACCAAACTTTGGAGATAACAATAGATGACAAAGTCAAAGATAGGCAAGGGGTTTCCCTAAATCAATGCTTATGACAAATCCTACTCCAGAAAAAGCCATAGAGCCAGCTGGCTAATCTATTGAATACAGTGTAGTAAAAAAACACCAGCAATAACACATAACATTAGCTAGATAAGGTTAGCATGCTAGCTAGCTACTCTGACAGCTGTCAGTGCCCTATTTGTTGATGTTTACTCCACATTGAAATTCCCACACCCAATTCATAAATAAGTATAAGTAGCCTTCGTCGTTCTTCGGAGGTGGAACCTAGACGTGCGTTTTCTTTCTAGGACAGGAAATTACGTTGAAATAGTGGCGGCAATTTCCTCTGGGTAGAGTATTTTAAAATCATTTCAATTTCAATAGAAAAAGTACAGACATTTAATGATTAGATAAAAGAACACCTTCCCTTCTTTCTCATCGCATCATCAAATATATTAATACATGTTCACACATAAAAAGGATAGTTTAAAAATGACAAATACACCATATCCTGTGGAGAACATTGCTAAAGCTTAGCTCTGGATGAGTAAACAAGTCCCAGATCTCAGAACTGTTTTGTGATGTCTCCCACTTTCATGACCTCATCTTGCATATCATTATGTTTGATTGATAACCCAGCTATGTGTGATTGGATTGCAGATAGTACGTTGTAGCACCAAGTTTAAAGGTGTTTGTGCACATAGAACTTTCTAATTGGTCATTTTCATCATAGTGTATATATTTTTTCAGACATATCTCACATGTGAAGGACCACGTAAAGAGCAACTCTATATGAATAACAATTTGTTTCCTGCAATTCATATGACATGTTAGGAATTCCGATTCGTACAATACGTTACAAATGTGTAAGTACTTAAGCTTCCGTTCAATCTCTTTAAATCGTTGAGACACTTTCTACCTAGTTTTAGTCGTTTCAGTTCAGACTGGAGTATTTTTTCATCAAAACCAAAAATATATATAAAAATGTTTTTTTTTACTCACCTGCAATCCATTCAAAACCTCCCACAACTATCAAAGTTGGGTCGGCTAAAGTGCTTCTGAGAAATGGCACTGAATATCAACACGTAAGATTGTTGTCACAAAGTCATTGTAGGCCTATGGTTTTCTAATCTCTTTTTTCTATAGTTTCATGACTCTTCAAAAGGCACTATAGTGGATATTGTGTGTGACCGTAGGACTATCTTGTATGCACTTTTCAGGAACACTTCAAAGGTTTGGACTGCAATTTTGTCTTGTTGGTTGGATAGACTGCTGATTCAGAATCATCCAAAGATCAATGAAGAATGAATTCATGTTATCTGAATTCATGTTAACTTCACTGTTAAACTCTTATTTCAAACTGGAAGAATTCCTAATAATTCCAACTTCACATACTTTATCTTGCATGAGGTAATTCAGAGAGGAGCAAGGATTTGACAGAGTACCGTGAAATTGAAAATTGAGTTGAAAATGTGTCTGGTATTCACTTTTCCTTGCAGTGAGAACGTTCCCGGGGCGGGCCGGGCCGGGCCGGGTCGCCATCGCACAAAGTGCTTTCCCCTCTCTGTCTCTCGCTCTCTCTCTGTTCTTTCTATTCTTAATACCAAGTTCAGATGTCAGTTCGGGGAAAGAAATATCAGCACAACTTTTGTTGGGCGGAGTCGATAAGAGGGAACCCTTTTGCTGAGTAGGGAAAGCTGCTGTCTTTCTCCCTATTGTTCAGGGAGGTTAAAGAAAAGAATGAGAGGTGACACGGGTCCACCAGGGGAAACAGAGGCGAACACCAAGGGGTCTACTTTGCTTTTTGTTTTTGTCTCTTTTTGTGCTCGAGACAGAGATTTTAATGGTCAAAGTATTAACCTCCTAAAGAGACGCCTATGTCTTTTTTTTTTTTTACAATTGTGAAGCCAAACGACATGATTGTGCTGACACTGCAACACAACAGTGTTCATTTAGCCAATAAAAATAATGACTAAAATATTAGTCAAACACCTATATTTCAGTGGCATTTGACTAAATAGGCCCAGAACAAACTATAATTACATTTCAGTTGACTAAAACGAGATGAGGCAAAATGATCTAAAATCTGACTGCCAAGTGGACTGAACTAGAGTTTTTGGAGAGATTGAGAGCTTTTCAGTGATAAGCACAGTTCATAACGGCAGCACGGACGCGCTGTGCAGTTCTATTCTGCAGTGGGAAGGACGCCACACAGCAAGCGGTGAGCGTGGGCAGACAGGCAGATAGACTCCGCTCCACCTCCGATTTTAAACCGTCCTGACTCGATTCAGACTTGAGGTTTAGTGACTCGACTACATCACTGGGTGAAACAGTCATTTGCTCCCGTTCTACTTTTGGACACCGATGCGGCTGCAGCATCTGTGGAACGTTGCTAACAATGGCAATGTCACCGAGTGATGAAGGTGCAACCCATACTACTTTGCGGCACCGTCTCTCTCTCTCTCTCAAGACTAAATCAATAGAATTGTGGCAATATGTACCCAACAATGTACCCAATTTCCAACAAATATGTCACTTATGAATGAGACAACATCTAATATGCATGTCACATATTGACATAATGTGAAAGTTTTACATGTAATAATAATATATTCCACTTAGCATATGCTTTTATGGCAACACATAATGGTATTCATGCTATTGGACTAGGACATTTTTTTCATTGTCCAAATCATAAACTTAAGGCTAGATTATCGCAGACGTATAGCAGAAGATTGAAGATTGAAGATTGCTCGATTGAAGTTTTAGGGCAATGTTCCCGCGTTCGCTGAGACTGCATTCACAGTTAAACACTGCATATGTCGTCTCATTCAGAAGATTACCTTAAAATGTTAATACAGGTCTTCCGCGATACGGATTGAATCCAGCCCTTAAATTGAGCTACAGAATCAATTGTAGACATTTTGGTATGATTTGGACATGAAACATTATATCGAGATAGAGACTGGCATTGGATTCATGCCACAGTAAACCAATGTCATTTTGGAATTTGGTTGAACTATTTAAGAGATTGAGTTGGAATTTCACAATGACGAAGATTAGCGACAGTTGGACAACTCCTCTCATTTTCTATACATTCAGTCTTTTGGCTTACTCTATTCTGTAAATCTGCATATTAACTCGTTTTCATTATATAAATCATCATATCCCATCCAGACCTGTCCCATTTCAGGTACTTTGATTGTTTAATTAAGCTTGGAGGTGCCAGGTGTGCGGGGTTTGCACTTTTGGCACAATTGATTGGTTTCATTCCACTAGGCAAGCTCAATCAAGTGCAACTACTGTATTGGGCCGGAAAACAAATACTATATGAACCCAGATCTGGACCCACCCCTAGATGAAATATGTACTTAAGTATTCTGAACGGTTACATTAGGTTGCTGAATCTAGTCAGTGTACCCATTCTCACCACATTAGTGTGTCCTCTCTCTCCCCTTTCCCCTTTTATCAGGACATAAGCAAGGCTCTTCCTGATAGGCTCATAGGCAGGCGGTTGCCCCGGCATTGCTCTCACCTACGCTGGGTGGAGTGAGAGTGCTAAATAAAGGGAAGGCATTTTATCTACGTTCTCATGACCAGCAATATAGAGACGTGATATGAGAGGTGTCAGGAGTCAGAGTGGTGCTGATGACAAGTGCTAGAGGCCTGGTCACGCTTTCCACTTAAAGTTACAAACCCCATCACCGTGGAGGGAGGGAGGGAGGGAATTACCGAGAACAGTGGAAGAGACAGAGAGGGAAAGGATTATCACCTTAGCCTAATGATTATCACCTAATGCGTATTCCATAACATTTTGGCCGCCAAACCGACTTCATCAGAAAGAGGAACATCGATGTTTCCCATTTGCTTCAACTGGGGCCCCCTACAGGTTGTCTCACAGGTCAAAAGCACCCTATTGCTGGCACAGGTCACTGTATTGTCTAATGCTCCTTGACAGAGCTGTGATTGGTCCAACCCAAAGCGTGTTGAGTGGCCAACCGAACTAGGACATGAAAAGATTGAGAAACCTGTAAAGAGTAAAGATTGAGAAGCTGTAAAGAGCTTCCTGATACAGGCCTATTCATTCAAATTAAAGGGGCAGTTCACTCCAAATATCTAACTTGGATGTTTTCCGACATTAAATGTGGTCTAATGTAGAGATGAGTCTATGTCCTATGCCATCGAATGTGTAGATACAGCTACATGTATACGCCTCAAATTCCAAGTAAATGGAAAAGGATAAGCGCATACTAAAATCTGGAAATTATATGGCGATTATCTTTTCCATTCCACAGATGGCCTGGGACAGATACTTATCTCAACATAAGACCACTTTTGAAATGCCTGAAAACATCTGACCAACTTTGATTTTGGAATGTACTTTCCCTTTAACATGATTGTCAACATTTAAGCAGGACAACAACACTTCTGTTATAGAAAGTCTAAAGTAGTGTTAACTTCCCCCTGATTTGTGTGGACACTGGTGCCAGGAACCTAACTCCAGACTAGACAATCACCTAGCAGGAAAACTCATGATACCAAGAAAACCGGCTAAATGTGTACCCTCTCGGACAGATGTTTTGTCACAAGTCTGAACATCACAAAGCTGTTCTTTCTGATTTGAGGTTGGAGAAGAAGGGGTAAATAAAGGCCTAGCACCCACAGGAGACAAACACTCTCTCTGTGTGGTTACGATTGAGCTCCTCTGGCCATGCTGATTGGTCGACAATGACTGACATGACAGTTGATGCTATAAACCTGATTTTTTAGACCAACCATGTGCTTGCCTGAAAATTTCTCCATGGTCCTTTGTGAAAGGCACATTTGTTTTTGTAGAAGGAATAATTGTCGTCGAATCATGCCAGGGCTGTAGGCGATCAGTTGAATTTTGAACGGTTGGAATACTGCAGCTGTCCATATCAATGCCAGAACACAGCCTATATTCTGATTATTTTAAAATGTGTTCCAAAAGGTTTCTTTGGCTGTCCCTATAGGAGAACCCTTTTTGGTTCCAGGTAAAACCCTCTGTGAAAAGGGTTCTACCTGGAACCCAAAAGGGTTCTACATAGAACCAACAAGAGTTCTCCAAAGGGTTCTCCTATGGGACAGCCAAATAACCCTTTTAGGTTCTAGATAACACCTATTTTTCTAGGAGTGTAGGGGAGACCACGGGCGTCAAGGGTTTCACTGGTGTAAGTACAATATTACAAGGCTGATATGATAATGTCTCTAATGTTGTCTTGATGTTAACATTCAACAGCTTACAGGCCATTTCTACAGTTACCACTGTACACTCTCTCAGAATAAAAGGTGCTATCTAGAACCTAAAAGGGTTTTTCGGCTGTCCCCATAGGAGAACTCTTTGAAGAACCCTTTTTGATTCCCCATTTTGGGTTCTCCTATGGGGACAGCTGAACCAAAAAGGGTTCTCCTATGGGGACAGCTGAAGAACCCTTTTGGAAACCTTCTTTCTAAGTGTGTACTTGCTTATAGCCATAAGGCTGTAATGATATTGCAAACATGCCTTGCAAAGCAATCAGTAAAACCCAGGAAGTCATGGAAAATCAGGTTGTAATTTGGTTACTTGAAAATAGATTGCATGAGCCCCTCTCTTTCGCTCAGTCTGTGTGTGTGTGTGTGCGTGTGCGTTGCACTCCTGTGTGCGTGTGTGTGGGTCTATGTATGGTTCAGGGAGCAGAGACAAAATGGGAGTTAGTGGCCAATGTAGAATTGCCATTGTGTTCTAATACAATCTGACTTCCCCTCCTGACCTGAGATATTCCTCTCTCTAGAATAGATTACCAGGCAGGCAAACCGAGGGCATTGTGGGCTGAGAGAGAGAGGAAGGCAAAGGAGGAGGAGGAGAGGAGGAGGAGGAAGGGAGGAGGCTATTGGAGGGCTGCCGGGTGCTGGGTATGGTAGGAAGGACAGGCCACAAGTGATGTCTGGTATTTCTTCCACTGCCACCATGCTTAAGGCTGCATTTCTGCCCGTGGTCTGTTTAGTAATCTCCTACATTACAAACAGCTGCTCTTGCTCATCAGCCTGAGGTCTGTGCCCTCATCTACTCCGTCCGTCCTCGAAGTCTGCATCACCAGTCCCTCTACCCTGATCTCTGCCAAGGAATGAAAAAAGAGAAAGAGAGGGAAATAGTAATTATAGTTGACGAAAACATTTTAGTTTTCTTACAGTTGAAAGATTCTGTTTTCTTCCGCTGATCATTGACAGATAGTGGATTTGATCCCTCAACACATCAAGCCAGCTGGTGAGAGACTCAATTTTCTAACCCAGAGGAGAGAGATAAACAGCTTTCTGTTTGGACTCTTTTTGAGAGACTCGACATTGGGGGACAAACCCAGTCATCTTTAGCCAGGACACTGAAAGAGACTAAGTTTTCTGCTTTACCCTGACACACACAACTTTCTGTGTCAAGACAAGACGAGCAGTCTTCTGTCTGAACAGAGACACACCCTAGAAAGAGAGACCAAGACCTCTGGATTTCACCCTCTCAGGGACAGCTTTTTGCCTTAATACTGAAACGGAGACTACGACTGTTCTAGTACAATATTCCTTACCCCTAATATTGAGAGTCCTTCACTTTTCTTCCCTGTCACCTGAGCACTGAGAAAACCTTTCTGCATTTTCATTTTTAACAGAAAAGGCACCAGCCTGGTCTAAGCAGCTGAATCTCAGGTAGAGTAACTGTATGTGTGTGTGCGTGTGCGTGTGCGTGTGCGTGTGCGTGTGCGTGTGTGTGTGTGTGTGTGTGTGTGTGTGTGTGTGTGTGTGTGTGTGTGTGTGTGTGTGTGTGTGTGTGTGTGTGTGTGTGTGTGTGTGTGTGTGTGTCTCTGTCTGTCTGTCTGTCTGTCTGTCTGTCAGTGGTGGAAAAAGTACCCAATTGTCATACTTGAGTAAAAGTAAAGATACATTAATAGAAAATTACTCAAGTAAAAGTGAAAGTCACCCAGTAAAATACTACTTGAGTAAAAGTCTAAAAGTATTGGGTTTAAATATACTTAAGTATCAAAAGTAAATGTAATTGCTAAAATATACTTAATTATCAGAAGTAAAAGTACAAAATATTTTTTATTCCTTATATTAAGCAAACCAGACAGCACCATTTTCTTGTTTTTTAAATATACAGATAGCCAGGGGCACACTCAAATACTTATACATCATTTACAAATGAAGTATGTGTTTAGTGAGTCCGCTAGATCAGAGGAAAAAGGGATGACCAGGGATGTTCTCTTGAAACGTGTGTGAATTGGATCCTTGTCCTGTCCTGCTAAGCATTCAAAATGTAACTTTTGTGTGCTTTTGAGTGTCACGGAAAATGTATGGAGCACAAAATACATGATTTTCTTTAGAAACGTAGTGAAGTAAATGTAAAAGTTGTACTTAATTAGTACTTTAAAGTATTTTTACTTAAGTATTTTACACCACTGGCGCGTGCATGTATGTGTGGATGCATGCCTTGGACAACACATATAACTTTACATTAGCAGTTTCTAAGCCAGCATAGATCTGTAGCATCTGCCGTGACATTGAAGGATTAAGCCTTGTTTTTGTTAGTACTGAAATATTATCCGACCTGTCAGATGAATTTGAGATCTAAAGTTGACTCTTTCAGGCCAAGGGATTACAGCCGAAACATATTAAAGCAGTTTATAGTCAACTGCTCTGGCATTGCCTCCAAAGACAAAACCATCCTTGTCTTTTAGACTTTTTGTTTGTGCTTCTGGTGATCATGCCAGCAGCACCGAGCAAATCGGATGATAAACCAGAGAGCACATGCAAGATAAGTGACATGAAATCGAGCCGAAAATAAAACAAACATGACATAGGAAGGAAAAGAGCAGCAAGCCAAACAATATAGAGAGCAGGAGAAAGTCAAAATAGGGAAGTCATACTTTCTCAGAGCTTAGACTATTGTTATTAATAATGGGTGGACCCTTATCCTGATGTAATCTCTTAATATTACATTGTCCTGTGACCTTGAGGCGAAATGTGGCCAACAGTATTCAATGGGCTTCGAGTGACATGAAAGAATGGTGTTGGAGGCTGAAAGGAAAGGAACCATGATGTCAGACTAACTCTGAGACATCCATAGTTAGATGGTTCTGATGCCTTTGTACACACTATATATACCTTTCTCATTAATCTTTCGTAGAAGCAGTTGACTTTAGACACTAAATAAGTTGCTTGTTAAATAATTAAGCTTTGAATGATTAGTGGCAATTATTCAATCAAAGCTAATTCTCCATATTGTTTAAAGATATAGGGCTATGCTCTGTGAAATTACAAAATGGTCTTAGGTAGTCTCTTAAAAGTAAATAAGTAAAAGGGACTGAACGATTCAGGAGTCCATTACCGTCATTGGCCAGACTTCTAAAAGTCAAGTAAAAGTGTGGAATTGCGAATAGACTATAAGGATAGGCTAAAGATGATCCAAACGTCCAAACCCTTTAGTCTGTAGCTCCCAGGTGGCAATAACTGGGAGTAAATGGTGTGGGTGTCTACCAAGACATAACATAACAAAGTCATGGCTGCTTTACTCTACAATTACAGTACCTCTACGGAAGGCTATCCTTCAGGTGCCAAACTTCAGTAAACCCTGCTGGAGAGATAGTTCACCTTTTTGAAGTTTCATCTTATTTTCTACTTTCAAATGTGAACTATCCCTGATGGGAATATTTTTCATTTGTGACTAACTGGTCTGTATGAAGATTGATTATATAATAACTTATTGATGAGCAGTGTGGGAAGGTAAAGGCCCCAGTGGACTGTCTCCCCTATTTCAAATTAGTCATGAGGCTAAGAGTCAAAATCATCTATCTTGCTGTGACTGACCTAGAGGGACCATACTGTATGTATGCCATGACCTCCAGAAATGTGGAAATCGTGTTTGGTGTGGAGTGTACAGCAATCAAGCCACATTGTGTAGATCTAGACAACATGGGTCTGCGAATGATTTAATAAATAAAAAAATCTTTAACCTTTCTTTAACTAGGCAAGTCAGTTAAGAACACATTCGTATTTACAATGACGGCCTAGGAACAGCAAGGAGCATAAGAGTGAGAACAAGAATGATAAGGGAGTCAAGGAGCTTTGGGACTATCATTATTTGGTTAACACAGACACAAGACAAAATGTAGAATAAAGGATTTCCTTATATCACAGAACAGAAAGAACCACCCTGTCCTCTCCTATCAGGTGTCACAGACTGTTTTCAAGGTATTTCCCCCTTCTCTCTCCATTCAAAAGCTGCCCTCAGTATCAAGAGCACAGGAATATAATTGCCATAAGGGACATTCCAATTTAAGTCAATGTTCTGTGTAGCCATGAGTGTGAAATTGCCGTGGTCTGACGGGCTTTGTCCATTCTAGTATTCCTATTTCTATGGACTCCAGACAAGCACCAAGCACTGTAAAGCGAGCATCATTGTTCTCCTTCCCGAGGTTAACAACAGAAGGAGCAGGGCGGAAGGGCAGAGGGAGCCCCTTCTTCCTCCCTAAAGTACCCCCAGCTGCCAAGACCCCAGTCAGGTACATTGTCCTGGTGCTGATCTAGTAAGACGGGGCCTGCAAAGTGCCAACAAGCACTGAGGAAAACCATAATGAGCTGGTCTGGGGTATTTATTTTTTATTTTGAACACTGACTGCTTGGCCTGCTTGGTGTGAGAAAAACCGATGGAAGAGTTTTTTCTCAAAGAGCAGAGATGAGCTTTTCTGAGACTCGTTTTCTTGAGTACGGGCGATTTCCTTTTAAGCGCCTTGGCAGTAGGCAATCATATTGTTTGACATTGCTTCCTCGACTGCCTAGGGGGAGACAGGATGGCGACCAAGACCCCTCAGACAGAAATGTAAAGGGAGGTGAGTTTCTATGGGAAGTGAGTCGGTCTCAATGACTGTTGTCAAACTGATTTATTAAATAGACGTGCACCAGCAGTAAAAACCATTCTTCCCCCTAGAATAAATTCCAGGTTATTTTGCCATGTTTGAATAACCGTTTACATAAACCAATATGGACCAGTATTAATTATATTCTGTCTTATAAAAAATGACTTTCCACTCAACCATAGTTCCCACAACTTGCCTGAGGTCACTGTCATCTGGCCACTAGAGCGTAAATCGTCCTCACACACAAACTACTGGTCTGCTGTAGATAAAGAAGGGAAACCCTATTGCCCCGCTTTCCCTCTTCCTCAGACACACACACATGTGCGCACACACATGCACTTACAGACACACACACACAGTCTAATCAACACCCTCACTTGAGCTTAAAGACCACTGATCCTGCAACTCCATACTTTCCATTGGTCCTGCCCTTCAGGAGAAGTGAGGGAGAAAGAGAGGGAAAGGGCTACAAAGTTACAGTAATACACACTCTCGTCTAGAGAGAAAGACTGAGGATCTATACAGTCTGAAGAAAATACAGCCTTCAGTGCCAGATGGATTTTAGTCGAAGGAAGTTTAAATGTCTCTGCTGGTAAGACTGAACACAACTTCTTAGCAGTGAACGCAACCTTAACTTGAACCACTTGGTCTGTACAACGGTAATTATCGTACTGCATAGCTTGTCAAACATCAAGCTTGCATAGCTGTCTTTTTACATATGCTATTTAGTTTAATAAAGGTTTTCTCTGTGTGCCTACTGTATGAAACTAAGTACTATGAAAAGTTGTTCAATAGACACTACTTAAGTTTATCCTTTGTTTGAGTGTGAGTGGGGGGAGTCTGGAGTACACACGACTGTACTGTCTGTGCTGATGGAGCCGATGTGGAATTGCCAGCTGGTGAGCTGTGTGTGCTAGTAGTGTTCAACATAGAAGTAGCTGTTTCCTTTGCTCTGCAAGGGCCAAGGCTTTGGTATCGGGGCAGGTAACGCTGCTAGTTCGAGTGCAGATGTAAAAGAGCTGACAGTAGAGTTCATGGGGTGATGAAATGGTAAAGCTCCGGTGTTCATAAGTTAGACCTGAACAACCACCAAAAAGAAGAACACTTTCCTATACTAAAAATAATATAGTTATTTACTGTATATTGTCATATGACCATATGACGTCTGTTATTGGAAAATGCTTTTGAGGGAACGGATCCTTTGGAAATGTCTTGACTCAGTTCTGAGACTGATTAATTTCTATCAACAGAAGCAAAGTGCATTGATGTATTAGTGCTTAGCTCTTTATTCATTTAAAAAAAATTTTTTTAACATCTTACCAGTCACCACTTCCTTATTGATTTTGTTTGTTTTCAATGTGTCAAGAAATACGCACCACCAATCTCTGGCCAAAGGAAATGTAAATCAGTATGTCTCACTCTTTCCCAGGCTAAGTAATGCAAAGATAAGCCCCGTGACATGTTTATTTCTGTGTTTCTGTTGACTTTAGACTTCCTTAAAACTGACATCCGATTTCCCAGATTGCTGGGCCAGGCAGGGCTGTGGGAACATACTTGGCTCAAACTAGGTCAGTCTACTGAGCCCACTGTGGTCACACAGGGGGGAAAAGTCTATTAATGTACCCACTCCACAGCCCCAAATACATCGCCTGGTACAAAACAGCATAGAATCGTTAACAGCATCACTCAGTAGAGTACAGCACAGCATTGCTCAGTATAGTACAGCACAGCATTACTCAGTACAGTAAGGTACTGTACACAGAGCAGCTCAGCACAGCACAGAATACTTTGGTGTAATGAAGAGAAACTTGGAATCCAGCCACAATAATAACACAAGTCAACACTGCATGACACAAGTGTGACAAGTCACAAAGTGTGACAAGCCATGAAGCAGAATAATCAAATGTCCTGAAAAAAGAAACACAAATAAAATATCCCACAGAACAACAGCACTTTCATTCAATGCAGAAATGCAATTCATGTATCTATAAGTGCAGTAGATCGTAGTTAACGTGGTCCCAGATCTGTTTGTAATGTCTTTCCAACCCCTGTCGTCAATGGCATACCAGTGACCATCGGAGTTGGAAAGACAACGCAAACAGATCTGGGACCAGGCTAGACGGTAGTTATAGATGGTGACTGACTGGTCCCTGACCGCTCTACTCTCTCCCAGGCCGTTCCAGAGGTGTGGTGTGTGACGGGTGATGGCCGACTGGAGTCTCCTGGGCAACTTCTTGGAAGAGGTGCAGGAACACTCGACGTCTGTGGGCAAGGTGTGGCTCACCATCCTCTTCATCTTTCGTATTCTCGTCTTGGGCACGGCCGCCGAGTCGTCATGGGGCGACGAGCAGGAGGACTTCACCTGCGACACGGAGCAGCCCGGTTGCGAGAACGTTTGTTACGACACGGCCTTCCCCATCGCCCACATCCGCTACTGGGTGCTGCAGATTGTCTTCGTGTCCACACCGTCGCTCATCTACATGGGCCACGCCGTGCACACGGTGCGCATGGAAGAGAAACGCCGGCGCAAGGAGCAGGAGGACCAGGGGGGAGGGGACGGGGAGGAAGGAGGAGGGGAAGGCGGAGAGGAGAAGCATTATCTGGAGCACGGGGAAGACAAGGGGGGAGAGTGCGGGAAGGAGGGCAGCGGCATGGGCAGGGTGCGTCTGCGCGGGGCGCTGCTGCAGACTTACGTGTTGAGCATCCTGATCCGGACGCTAATGGAGGTGGTCTTCATCGTGGTGCAGTACATCCTCTACGGGGTCTTCCTCAATGCCCTGTACGTGTGCCACAGCCGGCCCTGTCCACACCCGGTTAACTGTTACGTCTCGCGGCCCACGGAGAAGAATGTGTTCATCGTGTTCATGCTGGCCGTGTCGGGCGTGTCGCTGTTTCTCAGCGCCGTGGAGCTCTACCACCTGGCCTTTAAGCAGTGTCAGAGGTTTCTGAGGAGGAAACGACAACAGCAACAACAACAGCAGCAACAGCTGCTACAAGGACGCACGCCCTCAAGTGCCACGGTCATCACCGCTGAACCTGACAGCCCACCCCGTCCATCCATGCCCTGCACCCCGCCCCCAGACTTCAGCCAGTGTGTTAGCTCTTCCCCTCACACACACCCCATGCACTCCCAATCCCACCCCCATCCTAGCTGCCCCCCCTTCAACAACCGGCTGGCCCACCAGCAGAACTCAGTCAACATGGCCACTGAGCGCCACCGTGTTGTTCACAATGACCTTGAAACGGAAGACTTCCTGCACGTGACCTATGAGGGGCACGCCGACACGCCCAACGCCTGCACGCCGCCCCCTTCGCTGCTCCAAAACGGCTTCCAAAATGGTTTCCTGAAGGACAAGAGGCGTCTGAGCAAGACCAGCGGCTCCAGTAGCCGTGTGCGACCGGATGACTTGGCTGTTTAGCCCCAATTCCCAACACACACACTGTCCCTGGACCGTTTCAAACACACACACAAGACTGGGATGACTATGACTCATCTGTTGTGGGGGACTAATTTGAACACTGCATGGCACAAGTCAACGAAGTCACAAAGTATCACAAGTCATGAAACGTAATACTCGAACTAATCAAACACAGCTGTAGAGGGGTTAGTGCCTTCATATTTAGCCCTCAGGACTAATCCACTAATGTGACTGTCTGAGACTTCTGTCTGACTGCGTCCTAAATGGCACCCTATTGCCTATATCGCGCACTACTTTAAACCAGGGCACATATAGCTTTGGTCAAAAGTAGTGCACTATATAGGGGAATAAGGTGCCATTTGAGACAGAGACATTGACTCTGATTGCTGTCACGGAGTCTCTCCCTGAGAGACAGGGGGGCCTTGTGCCAGACCTGAGAATGAGTGGGTCACTGCCACACTATCAGCTCTGTGACACTGACTGGCTGCTGGGGACAGCTAAGTGGGACAGATGACAGCCAGTCTGTTACTCAGAGAGAGAGAGATATGTGAAGGATGGCTGCCTGTCAGTGACCGACAAACGCAACGCGTAGACGAATGCTCTGCGTGTGTCAGCTCGCTCTCTCTCACCGCATGCACACGAACACGAACACACACACTACTTTTACCAGAGGCACGCAGACACTTTCGTCGGCATACAACACAAACATACAGACACACCATGTGAATCCTGATGTTGCCATCACTTCCCACCAGAGATCCAATAGGACCTACAGGGATGACCTACAGGGATGAAAAAAAATATTTTCTTGTGTACTGTGTGTGGTTAAAGAGAGACAGACAAACTACAACCTATTCTGATCAGGGCTTTATTTATGTGGAGCCATCATAGGTTAAAGCAGACATCACACGCTTCCCAGGGTGTGGGGAGGACAGAGTTCGTAGTGCATAGTTCAGATACCCTGACTGACCTGGTGCCCCGTTTCCCAAAACCATCTTCAGGCTAAATTCATCGTTAGAACCTTCGTTGGAGCATCATTATATCTCAGAGCTTTTTCTCAAAACCATCGTTATTAACTTTGCATTTGAAAACGCTCGTAATCTAACGACTGCCTCAGACAACTCCTAGAACAGCTAAGTGCGTCAGATGCTTTTTCGCCCTCCCTCGTCACTTTATACACACAAATCTCTGCTAAATTTTGAATCGCATGGTTTATATGTCTCTGTGACGCCGATGACTTCAGAACAAAGTCGACTAGAAATACAAAGATGCCGATGTGTTTGCAATTGATACAAACAAGTGACAAATACGCTTCAAATGAAAACCGAGATGACTGCATTAAAATATAAACAGTAGGCTGCAGGCCTATTTTAATAATGTTGAAAGACATTTAATGTTCAATCAATTGAGTTCTATTTTGTTCAGGGGCACAACTTTGGTTTTAGAAGTGGGGGGGACATAATAAAAAATAAAAAAGTTTTTATCCAGTCAGATATACACTCAAAACAGCCTACCCGACCGCTCGGAGGAGTCCGCATGGTCCTAAAGCACAGCGTTGCATCGTTTTGTATCATATTCCAATGATATGGGGGGGACAAAAATGCAATTTCGGAATGTAGGGGGGGGGGGGGCGCATGTCCCCCATCCCCAGTGAAAGTTGCACCCCTGATTTAGCTACTTGTAGGCTACTGTCAGTATTTGACTCAATATATTCCCTGATGTGTGTGGGCAATGATGTGCCAAATCGGTGATTTAGTGCATTTTCATTGGGTAAGCATTATTCATAATAAACTGCCTCAATAGGAGCTGTAGTATTGTGATATAATGATAATGTTAAGAAAATATTTGAATGGAGAAAGCTGATCCGAGACCAGCGCTCCTTTTCTTTCGAGCCTATCAGTATCAATGCTCCAACGACGCACTTTGCGACCGCTCTCTCTGCGTGGTGTTTTGGCAGACGCATGTTACATCTTCCTTCTGTCGTTGTAGGAAAGATGCATCATTAAAACACTCCTAACCCAAACCGGCTGCGCGTGTGCGCCATCGTGCGCTATTGTGCATAAATGTATTTTGCCCCCCCCTACACCAAACGCGATCACGACAAGCAGGTTAAAATATCAAAACAAACTCTGAACCAATGACATTAATTTGGGGGCAGGTCGAAAAGCATTAAACATGTATGGCAATTTAGCTAGTTAGCTTGCACTTGCTAGCTAACATTAATTTGTCCTATTTAGCTAGCTTGCTGTTGCTAGCTAATTTGTCCTGGGATATAAACATTTAGTTGTTATTTAACCTGAAATGCACAAGGACCTCTACTCCTACAATGAATCCACACATAAAACGGCCAACTGAATCGTTTCTAGTCATCTCTCCTCCTTCCAGGCTTTTTCATCTTTGAACTTATATGGTGATCCATCTAAACTTTCATTGTATTACCACGACAACCGGCAACAAAGTTCGTCTTTCAATCACCCACGTGGGTATAACCAATGAGGAGATGGCACATGGGTACCTGCTTCTATAAACCAATGAGGAGATGACTTTCAGCGTGATATGCGTCAGAAATAGGAACGACTTCTATTTTAGCCCTCAGACGCTCGTTGGCGCGCACGAGCAGTGTGGGTGCAATAATTGAATAACATGCCGCTCGCGCACGCAACGTGTCCGGTCTGGTCAGCATGATGCTATTGGAAAACCGGGCAGAGACCTTGAACGTGATCTTGCCAAACAAGTGCCTGTCTATTGTCAAGGAAATACCATTTTAGTGCATCACTGTCAGCTCGTGAGTTAGCAGACTGAAGAGTAAGCCAGAAAGGAATTCTCTTAATTTTTGGAAAGTCATTCCCTTTCAGAATTAGCAAACAGAAGGGCTGATATATATATATATATATATATACATATAAAATAGGAACTAGCTTTTTTATCTGGCAAAGTATGTGGTCGAAAACTGAAATAGTTTTGCACTGGTTTACTGAATCTGTGTGTATAGTCTTTTAAAAAATCTCAGATTTACATTTTGAAATGTTTAACTAAATCTAAATAAGAATTAACCGCAAAAAGTTGTCTAGCTAATTTTCAACACATCTTTGTTTAATGTGAATTATATCGTATTGGGGTGGTGTCATTGCAATCACATTTTTGTCAACTTTGCACTTTAGCAAAAAGCAATGTGAAAATCCGGCATGCCGGCCATATCTTTAGTGTTACAAATGTTTTCATGTTCATTTTGTATATAAAAGTATATATTGTCTGCCGTTAGAAACACATTTAACCGTGTCACATGATAGGAATTTGCAAGCTAAGTCTTATCTACTCATGTTTTAAGTATAGCGATTCTATTTTGCACACTGATGACAATAATGTTCACTGTTCTATCTGCACTATATTGTATATTGACTGTGTGTACGTAAAGACAGCAGATTCTCTTCGCATTAAGACAAAATGTAAAACGAGCACAAACTCAATATATACATCCCATATGTACCATGCACTGTATTTGACTGATATTTTCAGACCTATGAACACACCTCATCTGAGATAATTGTTTTTAACTGGCCTCTTATCGAGCAACAGGGTCAATCATTTGAGTTTCAGTATCAGTATCCATTTGTCCTGATCTTTTATAACCCCTCGTTATAGCCATATTTAATCTGTGTGTATAAACCAGAGGCATGAATGCCAGGCTTCACAGCTGCAGGACACACTTACCCTCTCTAAAATTAGTCGAGGGCAAAGTCCCCTTGGCCAGGCTGACGGACCAGGCTGTTCTCTGGAATGCTGGGTAATTATAGTGCCTTGGTGGACATTCGGAGCCAGAGGAAACCTTGAGAACTGATTCCCAGTGTTTTATACGTTTTGATAATAGGCTAGGGAACTATTCCAACGTTTCCCAGGGCATGGTCTGGATGGGAGCCAAAGAGAATTCCCTGGGGGTTGGTTAACTTACATACAATGAGTATGTATGGACATTCAATGGAAATAGTCTCAATACCTGTGCTTGAATTCACAACGTATCTCAGAGTAGCAGTGCCGATCTAGGATCAGTTTAGACACTTTGAGGAATACGGGCCCCGATTGTGTAGTTATCATTTTGGCCTGATACACTCGAAGCATTATTTCAACACGGGAGTAAAATCACTTGCCAACACCAGTCTGTCAGATATTGCTGCCAGTTCCAATCTTCAATAACAAAAAGGGTTTAACAATGCACTAGGCTCTATTGAGCAGTAGTTCAACCAGGTACCCCTGGGGGTGCTTTGCCTATCCACAGGGAATAGTCGAAGAGACTCAAAAGACCATAGGCTTACTGGTGCAATGCACACGTGGGGGTACTTCAGGGAACAAAATGTGCTTGGTGGTACAGTAACCCAAAAAGTTAGAGAACCACTGGAGTAGAGTACCAAAATATGATAGTTGTTGGCATGGGCCCCGGAACTCTTAAGAATGGGATGTAAGCACCACTGACCAGTGTTTCTCCACTAGGTGGCCATATTGCTCTATACAGTGTGAGATCCATTGCAATCGACACAAAGGATCTTTCCGTATAGTTGATGGAAAATGACATTCATCATACGTAGATTACGCCTCCAAAAGGTGTGATTGACTGGTGTGCTAGGGGAAAACAGTATACGACACAACACAGGCCACTTGTATACCAAACAATAGATTTTATTTGTCTTCCAACACCACAGCCCTGTACCAAATTCAACGGAGTCACATGACAATGTGTGAACACAGGAGAGGCAGGGACACAGACACAACCCACTACCTCATTTTCTGTTTCGGTTTTTTTGTGTGTGACATTTTTGTTTAAAAAAAGTATGCAAAATTCCATGGTCACCCCTCCAAGTAATCCAGACATGGTTAAGGCTGCTTCTTCTTCGCTCTCCTCGATGTACTCCTAGCCTGGAAGGGTGAGAGCAGAGGCTTTGCTTACTGCCGTGTCCGTTTGTCCGTTAAGGCTGAGAGGGGTTTGAGGTGTGACAGACATCACCCCCCCCCCCCAACCCACAACCAATTCTAGGCCTCATCAGCACCTCACTGCGTATGACAGAGAATCACCCATCCAACCAAGTGTTTTTTGACAATAAAAACAGGAGAAAAGAAAACACTTTCTTTACAGTTAAATCATGTTTGTGCTTTTTCAATAATACTATTATCTGTATGAGGTCATTGTTTGGCATATCATGTAGAGTAACAAAGGAAAATGCAGTTTTTAAAATACTTTGACCCCCCCCCCCCTACATGGTAAACAGCATTTCGGAGTGGGAGTTGCAGCGACATTTGGCTACCCACCCCCCCTTTCCACACCCCCACCCTCCTTTACAAAAGAAGATGGGTAAACAGAAACTAGAAGTCACTAGTAAAATCCCTTTAACAACACAATTACAGTACACCAATACGAAGAGCATTGAATCTGTGGAGGGTAGTGATGAGATGAGATGTAAACATACAGCCAAAAATGGGACCAAAAAAACGAAAGTAAAAAAAAAAAATGGTAACCTTTTTGTCTTTTCATTCAGTTCGTTGTGTTTTTAATGCTTTATTGTTCTTTACATTTCGTAATTTAGCTGTTCTTATAACAACAGTACAACTACGGACCTCTGGTCCCGGGTCAACCCTTGAGTTTTTATGAAGAGGCCCATTTCCTATCCGCCCGTAGAACACTGGAGCTTAGACTCGTGCCGTACATTCCACGTTTTCCCAAACAGAGAAAGATCAGTCCCCTCTGAAATGGTGTACATCCGCCTTCCCCTCAGTGTGAACACGCTGCAGTTCCACCACCACACCCGACATACTGCTAAACCAGCCCAAAAGTGTCTCGGGATGTGTGAGTATGTGCCAGAGTGAAAGTATGTGTCCCCAGTCCACACAACAACCTGCCTAAGAGAGCACAAGTCTCATGTGTATTCCTTTGTTGGCGCAGGTTCTAGACTCCAGGTTCTAGACTCCTAGGTTCCGAGTCAGGTCTTTAGTTTCTACTTGGCTGTAGCAGCTCAGAACATGAGGTTCCCGGGGTTTCCGGGACCAGGGTTGAAGCCCATGCCCATGTCCCCTGCCATGCCGCGAGGCCTCATCTGAGGCGGCATCATCATAGTCTGCTGGGGGCCACCCATGCCGTGGAGTGACATCATCATGTTGGGCGAGCCCACGGGGCCCGTGTGATTGTACATGGGCCCCCCCCTCTCTTTAACCTGCATCATCCCCTGCCCAGGTCCTCCCATCATGCCCGGCTGCTGCCCCGGCGAGAGCATCCGGTGCTGGGGTCCCATCATGCCCTGGGGCATGAAGCCGGGGTGACCCGGGTGTGGCTGCCGCATGGAATTGTGGCCAGGGTTCCCCATTGGCATGTCTTGGGGCCCCCCCGTGTGGCCAGGGCCCGGCGGACCCCCCATCCCCTGCATGGGCATCCCCATCCTGGGGTTCCCCTCCACCATCATTCCCTGCATCTGGGGAGGGAAGCCCTGGGGGCCGGAGGGGTGAGGAGGTTTCACCCCCGGGCCTTCGCCTCCGCGGGGGAAGTAGGACAGAGTCTGGCTGGGCTTTTCCGATGGGATAATCCGGGAGAGGTCAAACTCTGGCATTCCGGTGGCTCCCGTTCGCATGACCTCGTGGAGGTCGTTATCGTTGTTGAACATGTTGAAGTCCTGGCCTCCTCCAGGGGTGTTGGGTTTACACATGCCGCCCGGATCCCCGCCGGGGCCCATGTTGCCCATTCGGCCCATCTCCACCTGGAAACCCATGCCGTGAGGGAAACCACCCTGGGGCCCGGGGCCGTTGTGGGGGAAGGGGACCTGCTGAGGAGGAGAGTGGCCAGGGAGGAATCCCTGGCCTCGGTGGGGGAAGCCCATACGGCCCTGAGGTATCATCTGAGGGTTGCCCATCCCTGGTTCCTGCCCGCCGGGCATCATCATGCCGTGGGGCCCCATCATGCCCGGCCCCATGGGCACCTGGTGGGGTCCCCCCATCGGGTTGGGCGAGGGCATCTGGTTAGGCATGCCGTGGGAGAGGGGCTGGGAGCCCATGGTGTTCATGCCCATGGGGCTGAGAGCGGGCATGGGGCCTTGTGACGTGGGAGCCATCATGCGGTTGTGGCCCGGGTGGTGGTTCATTCCCATACCTATAGGAGGCAGCAGAGAGACAGACAGGGTGAGATCACTACATTCAAACCATAAAACAAAGAGCAAAAACATAAAATGCTTAAGCATACTGCTTACGCCTCTGTATAGTGAAATTTCTAGGCTCCAGGGGTGTGTGTAAAAGGCAATTGCAAAGGTGCAAATTTGGATATAGATATGTATAGGTATTTATGATTTGTGATGCGTTAACGGAAAATGGCCTGGTCTAAACGGCTACCTCTCTGGTACAGCTGTGTGTGTGTGTGTATGTATGCAAAATATAACAGCATGTTGGAGCTCTTACCAGACATGTTCATGGGTGGCAGGTTCGGCGAGCGGGCCGGCGGCGAGTCGTCGTCCGAGCTCGCCACCGTTTTGATGGCGTCGTGGTAGAGGGGCGTGGAAGTGGGCATGGCGAACTTGGACATGCGCGACATCATGATGGACAGGGGGTTCTGAGATATCGTGGGCTCAGGGGGCAGGGCGTAGGGGCTGCCAGACGGAAGACTGGAAGCACTGCTGGAAGGGGGTGCTGTGGTGGGACCATTCCCTCCTGAAGGGGAGAGTGAGAGGACGACGAGAAGGGGGGAGAGAAGAGGGAGAGAAGGGGAGCGAGAGAAGAGGGAGAGGAAGAGAAGGGGAGCGAGGGAAGAGGGAGAGAGAGGAGAGATCAGTTACATAAATCCACTGTATCTTCTTATGCAGAGCATACGTAGGGCTGAACCCTAATTAAACTCAAGCTTTCACACAAATCTCCCATTGCCTAAGTCTGAGTTAAAAGCACAGATCTCAAGTCAAGATTCAGTCCATAAAGCACAATCTACTGAACTGAATTGACGGAAAGCTAACAGAGGAGAAACTTCTGGGACTCACCTTGCTCCACGTTGCCCATCATGTTGGGTGAGGTCATGCTGAGTGGGGGCTGCTTGTTGTTCTGGGGGATGCCTGGGCTCTGCATGGGGGGCTTGGGAGATGATGTCCACCCTGGGGAGGGTGCCGGGAGCGAGGGTGACTTCATGTGGACGGGAGAGGCTCCGGCCGAACCCATCATGGGGGGAGACTTGATGGAGGCAGCGGCCGCGGCCACTGCCGCCGCCGAGGGCCCCTGGAGCATGCCGGCCAACTGGGAGGGCGTCTGGGGGGACTTGAGGTTCCCAGAGGGCGAGCCCAGCATGGGGGACTGGACCTGCCTCAGCGTAGGGGACTTGAGGGGGTTGATGTTGGGTGAGTTAGCCTGGCCGCCCTGGATGTCCTGAGGACCCTTGCGGCCCCCCATGTTCCTCTGGTTGGGAGGCGGGCCCGAGTTGGGGGGCATGTGGCTGAGGCGACCATTGCCTCCGTGGTTGGGTCCTCGCTGGTCAGGGCCAAAGGGGGGTTCGACTCTGGGGCACCTAGGGTTCCCTGGCCCGTGAGGCCCCATACCTGGGAAGTGGCAGTTGGGGCCCATGTTGAAGTCCCCTGGATGGTGCCCCTGGTCAGGGAAGGGAGGCCCTTGCATCATCTTCTGAGGGCCCATGTTCTCTGGCATGGAGCCTCCTCTCATCTTCATCATCTCCTCGGGGCTCATGTTCATGGGAGGCTCCCCCCTCATCTTAGCCTGCATCATCTGGGGGTTGGGCCCCATGTTCATGTTCCCGGGGCCCATGTTGAACTCGGGGCCCATATCCCGGCCCAGGCCCTTGACAAACTCCATCCTGGAGGATGGGCTCATGGGGCCAACGTCGCCAGGCATTCTGGGAAACATCATGCCTCCTCCGTTAGGGCCGTTGCCGGGGCCGTTCATCGGCCCCCGGGGGCCGTTTCCCCCCATCATCCTGTTCATCTCCATAATCATGCCCGGTGGCAGCCCCATGCCCTGCTTGTCACCCCCCATGCCCTGCTGGAACATGGCCTCCTGCACCGCCTGTGGGTTGGGGAACCTCTCCACCCGACCCCGTGGCCCTACAAACGGCCCCTGTCCAGGCAGGAACCCCCTGCCATCACCCATGTTGGGTCCCATGTCGTCGGGCCAACTCATTCCAGGCCGGGGCCCCCTGGGGTTCGGGCCGCCCTCCATACCCGGGTTCATCATGCCAGGAGGGAAGCCGCCGGGCATCCTCTGCATGTGGGGATGCATGGGGCCCCGGGGGCCCATGCTCATCTGCTCTGGGAAGTGCTCGGGGCCCCACATCTCCCCAGCTGAATTGATCTGGTAGGGAGGCGGGGGCCCGCGCATCATGGGGCCCCGGGGGCCTTGTTGGTGCATCATCATGTCGCCCATGGGCCCCCGGTGCTGCATCTGCTCCTGCTTCCTTTTCTTCTCCTCGTAGAACTCCTGCTGCAGCTTCAGCCATGCCATCTGCTCCGGGTTCATCCCTGTGTGATCCCCGTGCTCACCGCCGGGCCCTCCGTGAGAATTCATAGGCGGTCCAGGAGGCGGAGGCCCCAGCTCGTCCGGGGAGAACGACATGTCTCTGAGGCCTCCGGGCCCAAACGTAGTGCCATCGGAACGGGGCCCCACAGGGCCTCCAGGCTTCCCCAGGCTCTGGGACTGGGCCATCATGGCCTGGAGGGGGCCCTGCTCCCCAGGCTTCTTGGGCACCCCCTCCATCATGCCAGGGTTGGGCCCAGGAGGCCCGCTTGGGTTGCCCTGCCCCATGGCTACCATGTCTTTGAGGGATAACTCATTGTCATCGGGGAAGAGCATGCGCTGGATGTCCCGTAGCGTCTGCAGGGAGCGTTCGCGGTGCTCCAGCTGCTCCTGGGACAGGCCCTCAGAGTTGTCCCCCATGCTGGACATCAGCTCGTGTGCCAGCTGCTGCTGCTGGGCCGTGAGTTTGGCGTCGGCACCATTGGGAAGGTCCAGAGAGGGGAAGCCCTGTTGGGATGCCCCAGAGGGGGTCTGGTGGCCAGGCGTCCCTCCAGGGTTGCTATTAGCGTCGTGGGGCGTGCCGTTCTGGGGGCTTCCACTCTTAGAGTCCATGCCCCCAGAGGAGGCCCCGTCATGGGGGAAGCTCCCAGGCTTGGCCCCCTGAGGCTGGGTCTCTGCTGGCTGCTGTTGGCCTGGTGGAGGTGCTTTGGAGGCCTGCTGGTGGTTCTGGTCAGAAGGGTGAGATGACTGCTGCTGGGGGGCTCCACCCAGCTGCTTGGAGTCACCCCGAGGGGGTCCCATCTGATTATTCTACAACACAGGGTGAGGGCGAGAGAGGGGTTGGTGGGGTTACCAAATGTTCCCGCTCACTGACACGTACACATTAGGAGAGGCTTATCAAAGCATGCCAGGGTGCATAATTAATATAGCTTAAAAAAATACACAATTATTTTGAGTTGGACAAATATCATAACCTTGTCCGAACCAAAGGGGCACAATGCAAATGGTCTGCTAACGGCAAAATGACAGATTTTTGATGATACCCCAAACGGTATGATAAATAACAGGCTAGTTAAATGTGGTTTTGTATTGAAGTGGGTTAGACTTACCACAGGTAGATGGGGCTTGTTGCCCTTGGAGTTGTTGTTCATGTGGAAGGCAATGATGTTGTCCGAGTGGCCCGTGAAGACCGCATCAGCCGCCCTGCAGACAGCGGAGCACACTCATGAGTAGGTGTGTGTGCACGCGTTTCAAACAGGCAACAGGTGCAAGAGGCTCATTTCAAAATCAGGTTAATAAATGAAGAATTGAAACCCATCATCAAAGTCATATATTGGAGCACAATTGTGAACTATACACACTGCAGACATCTCTCTTTTGTCCTGGGTGACAATTAGGTACCTTACTGTGAATGTTCTCAACGAAAATGGCCAAAAAGAAACAAAAAAACGACTTCTTAGCAAAGGGCAATTTCTCAAGCAGGAGTTTAGCTAGGACTGTCGGGGAGTGGTCTGCGTGGGGAGGGAAAAAAGCTCTTATTGTTCTAGTAACTAAGTTACTGCATGGTGATATCACGGGCCTTTAAATACATCTGCTTAGCATATTCACTCCTCAGAATCCCAGACAATAGGCAAAAGGAATGGACAGAAGGTGAAAAGGGAAGGCATCTATACTTGGTTTCAATCAGCAATAACCACGAAGGACCCTCAAGACGATCAGAAACCATAAATCACCCGTCTGCGAATAGGCCACAGCGGCCTCAATGACTCTCTCCAATTACTTCTCCCATTCATGTAGACTAGAGCGCAGAATCTAGAACACCCCCATCCGTCTCATAACATTCCAGTCTGGAAGGTGGTGGCAATGCGCCCACTACTGGTATGCACACCACCATAACACCCCGACGAGGAAGGAGTCCTTCGTTCACTGCAGCTCAAGGATGCAATCCTACTAATTAGTCTTCTGACTAGTCATATCAGCTCTTTTGCCAATAATTGGGCAAAACATCTGAATTTGGGATGCCTGTGTAAACATCGCCAATGTGTTCTGGGAGTTCAAGCAGCTATAAAATCAGTAATAGCCAGTTGAACTACACAGGTGAACTAAACAGTTGAGCGTTCCATGGTTAGGGACGAGTGGCAGGGCTGGAATGGCCTCCTGTTGTCCACCTCTCCTCATCAATCTATCAAATGCATTTATAAAGTCCTTTTTACATCCCCCCACTAGGGGACAACCCGGAGTTTGGGTGACCCTCTGTCATTATTCACAGACAGTCTGTCAGTGACCGGCAGAACACACTGGCTGGCTAGGCTACTCAGGGCAGACAAGGATGTGTGGGGGGTAAAGGGTGTGTGAGGAGGAGATGGTAGTGCACGGGTCAGAGACAAGGGGACAACACCCCACACTAAGGTTTCCATCAGGTGACTTCACTTCATTTTGAATGCATTCACTAGTCTCCACCCTTCTCCAGAAGTGTGAACTTGCACCCTCCTTGTCAGATTTAAAAGCATCGGATTGGTCAAAGAAGCATTGGCCTGAGGGAGTTTCCGCCATTGTTAAATCCAGAGAGTTCAGGGTGTGGTATACTTTAATGTACAGATCGTGAACAATGACCAATCAACCATACAAACAAACAGCCAGAGCTAGCTTACTTGTTGGCCATCTCTGTGGTGAAGACGTACACGACCTTTGACCCGGGCTTGGGACCGCTGCCGCCCAGCTCCATGCTCTGCCCTCCAACGTTATTGTGTGTCGACGTGGCCGAGCTGAGCGCGTTGTTGGAGTCCAGAGGCTTCATCTCTATCAAATTGCAGTCTGGGGAGAGAAACAGGAAGTAGAGGTGAGAATGAGAGAACACTATGGACCCAGACCATGATGGTCTGGTTGTCTCCAGGTTGTCTCCATTGTGCATCTACATATCGCTGTATGTGGTTCCTTAGACGTTAATACACTTCTCCGGGAGCGCTGTGAGATCAGATATAATGTGTTCACTGCAATAAATACAACCTGGAACTATTCCGATGAGATATACAGTATCAAGCGTCTCCGAGTAGAATCAGTTCCTCGCTGTCCATGTAGTCTTATTCAAATGTGATCTAAAAAGCTAAACTGCTCCTAGATATGCACTCCTACTCTGAGACGCTTGACACATACGGCACCAGATCATTAGGCCTGTGCAATCTCATTTAGGAGGGCCATAGGGAGCACTCGGAGCAAATCACGCTTCTGTTCCTTCCCAACCCCAGTTCACTGGTCTGGTCCCAGATCTGTTTGGCTGCGTTTACACAGGCAGCCCAACTCTGACATTTTTTCCCACTAATTGGTCTTTTGACCAATCACATCCGATCTTCTCACATCATATTTTTTTCAGAGCTGATCTGATTGGTCAAATGATCAATCCGTGAAAAAGAGGTCTGAATTGGGCTGCCTGTGTAAACGCTGCCAGAGTACCGTTTGTGGCAGTGACCATAGGAGTTGGTAAGACTGTACAAACAGATCTGGGACCAGTTGACCAGGTAGCTACCGTACTTACTAAAGAACCCTGGGTCTTCCTCGTCACTCTCGCCCCCAGAGCACCAGTCCGCTCCACTGTAGGGCTGCCGCCGCTCTGCTACACACAGCCTCTTGGCTCGGCTGCCCAGCTCTACACCAGAGAGAGAGATGAAGGAGCTAAGTCTGGCAAGTGTCAATCAAGCACACCTATAAAAGCTGTACTCATTACGACTTACTAATTTTGCCATGCACAAGTGAAGGTAATTGAACAACACATTTGGGCCTAGCTGGTGTTTGATGGGTTTACAATAATGTGATGCAGCATTCATAGCCTGGTTCCAGATCCGTTTGTGCTGCCTTGCTAAATCCTATGGACAATGACGATATGAGTTGGCTATAACAGAACAAACAGACCTGGGGCCAGGCTAGGCGGCAGCATTAACACATTACGACCAAATAACGTGTTGACTATTCCACTAGTTCAGATCAATGCTCTCAGCGGGCCAATGGGTGGAGGGAGACGAGCTGCCTGTGAGGCAGTAAAGTGGGCGGTCCTGATTGATCTCAGAGAGAGAAAGACGGGGGGGGGGGGGTGTAAATAATTTAGCCCGGTGTCTTTTAAACAGACAACAATCACAGGGAGCCCAGCGGGACACTGGGGTGGGTGGCCTGGGTCGTGTTCATGCGGCAAAACGTTGTGCAACGGAAAACAAAAGCAAGCGTTCAGATCGTACAGCGCCATTTCACTCCATTTTTGAGTGTTTTCTTCCGATTTGTGCCTTCCGAATATGACCCTTACCTCTTACCCCAAAGTCTCACATGTAAACAACCAAACATGCACAAACAGTCACTAATTTAAGATAGCATTTTAAACTTTAAAAGCCGGTTTCCCTGACCCAGATTAAGCAGCGTGCTTAATGGAGGCTCTCCAATAAGTCTCTATCAAGTACGTTTAGTCCAGGACTAGGCTTAATCTGCGTCCCTACAACAGCTCCCGGTCCGACATTGTACATATACTTTAAAATTAAGTCAGTCTCACATCACTAGGAGTGTGCACTGTCGACACACCAAACCACACGCTTTCAAAACTGCAAAACCTTCTGTCCCCACCGCCAGCCCCAAACCTGTGGGCCCCTCCAGGCAAGCAGCTGTGAGCAGTGCACTACAGGCCCCGAGGCCAAGAGCCTGAAAACTTTATGAGGTGGTGTGTGTGTGTGTGTGTGTGTGTGTGTGTGTGTGTGTGTGTGTGTGTGTGTGTGTGTGTGCGTGTGAGTGTGTGTGTGTTAGCTGGAGATGGACTTGGAGTGGAAGCTCCCTGTGCAGAATGCTCCACATGCTACATCAACAGACGCGCATGCCACAAACAAATGGCCACTGGCACACACCTAAAGCATGTAAATTAAATCAAAAATTACCTAACAATCTACATTAACACTAGGCAATCAAACTGACGTGTCTGGAGGGGTATTCTGGGTATTTTATTAATATGCACTACACCCATACCCATTTCTTTTCACATGCTTTTACCATTTGGCCCACTGTCATTTTCATTCATCTATAAATTATCTAGTTGTGGTTAGGCTCAATACCAAAAGAAAAATACTGTTCACGTTTATATGATTTCATATCATGAAAGACGTAGAACCAGATCCCGCTCAGTAACAGCAATCTCAGTAGTAACCACCAGATGTCTCAGTGAAATGGAAATACTAAAGGGGAAAACGACTGGACACCCCCTTGAACACAGTGAGATGGTTTCTTCCAAGGCTCCAGCCTACACCGAGTTTTTTCCACCAGGAGATAAACGGGGTTGTGTATGTCTTAATGCAGCACTACAGCCAGCCCCGAGGAGGAACACACACACACATACACACGCTCCCTCTTACTAGGGCGAAAGCTACCAAGAATAGTGTGACTAATGACATTCCCTGTGGGGTCCTGGGGGCCATCGTGACATGCCAGATAAGCCTGGGAGCCATCTTATAAGGACACGACTCTACATCCGTCGCAAAGCCCACTCAGACAACTCCATATCATGAGTTAATAATTCACACCTCAACATCCTAGACCTAGTCCCTGTATTTTGACGCTTTGAGTTCACCCCTCTGACTAGTTGATGTCCCGGCGGACCCTTGAGAACAAGGTGCAACAGCAAGGTGATGTTGAACGTGAAGAAAAAAAACAACAACACTGGTTTTCAACGGGAGTTTCTTACTATTTGGTATGAACAGTCATTTTTCACTAGGGGACAATAATCTGCCTTGAGATTCTGGAGAAATAGACAGTAAGAGTAGCATGTGCATATCTGAACTCTGAATCGGGCCCCATGAGACTATTATGATGCAGTGATACTGTAGGTGCCATAGGATGTTGATCATTACCCTGTCTTCCATATCAAAAGCCTTCTTTTAGGTTGACAGGCTAAAACCTGTTGATGGCTCCATCACTAGTTGTAGGGGAGGACTCGGCCTTACCTTTCTGATCCCCCTCGTTGTTGGGCGTCCCCGTGTCACGATGCTCAAACGACTCCACCGAAGTGCTTCTTTCCCTCTTCATTTTGCCCTTGGCCCCGTTGCCTGCATTCAGGCCTTGTCCGTTTTTTAGTCCCAGGCTCCCTACGGGCACCTTGGGGCCTAGAATTTTGGGGTCACAGGGCGAGGGCTGCGATTGGCTGCCAGCGCCCCCCGGCTTTCCCTGATGCTGCAGTTTTGAGTCCATCTGGGCGGCGCTGGAGGGAGACATGACGGGTGGGGAGCGTACCATGGCCTCCTGCTTCTGTTTGGGACTGCTGAAGGAGAGGAAAGACAACCAGAGTTAGTGGGGGAAAAATCAAACAATATGCAATTGCTGTTCCACTGGATGTCATAAGGTGAATGCACCAATTTGTAAGTCGCTCTGGATAAGAGCGTCTGCTAAATGACTTAAATGTAAATGTTCTCAAAAAAATATATATTTTAAAAATTCGCAAGTCTTATCACATGCGCTTAAAAGTAGAAACTAATACACCCATTATTTACATCAAACCACCAACCACCGTCATTATCAGGCTGAGGGACGCACATGGCAGCTCCCCGCCCCGAGAAAGCATCACTCTTAAAATCAGCAGCTGGGTCATGTTCATTTAGGCACCAATACGTTAGAAAAGGGACTGAAACATTTTGTTGCGTGCCCTCATGAACACAGCCCAGATCCTGGTTGGGGAGGCATGACGCACGCAGGTGAGTGATTAAAAAAAGGGTAAACAGGGCCACCTCCAGTCCTCACCCATTCTTTGTTGACAGAGTTGGGAACAGCAGGGGAGGTGGAGGTGGGTGTTAATATATAATCGGTGCCTTGTTAAAGTAGGCACTAGTACACAGCCATATTTCTCCCTGTGCTGGGCCGAAACCTAGAGACAGGAACACAACTCGCCCCATTGCCATGGAGACCAGTTACACATGGACAAAGCAGGGGAAAAGGGGGCTGCTCGATGAAGTTGGAGGAGAAACGGGAAGTAGAACACAGGGAAGCACAACAGATACGGAACGGGTAGTCTGACCAAAGATGGTGGATAAATGAAGATAGTTCACTCGGGCATTGAAAAATAATTGTCAGTTCCGGTCTACTTAACTGGATGTGTCTTCTATAGACACCAATGCAATAGCACCTGGGTCTGGTCTACTTAGTTCATGGAATTTGCAGCCTTCCTCGTCCGTCTCTGGTCTGACCACACACTAATTTAGCTTGAGAACTGCCGGAATCCATTGCTGGTGGTACGAGGTTCAGCATGACCACTGCATTGGGCTAAAAGTCCAGGGACAGATCGAAAATAGTTGACTGGCAGCGTCACAGCACTCAATGGGAGTAACAACAAATCTCCAAACAGGACCCTACCAGGCCTCCCTTTCCAGCTAGCAGTGAAACATAAGCCCTAGCACTCTCCTAAAAACCCAGCCAAAATGGCCTCGCGGCCAAAACCGGAGCCAATATGGATCCGAAGCCAAACGTTGAGCCAATATGGCCGGCGTGCCTACTGTGAGACGGGCCCCAGCAGGGCTTTGGCAGTGCAGCTGCAGCCTTTATACTAGTCCCAGAGGGCCTGAGTCAGCACGGGCCGGCCCGGGATGGGCTGGCAGAGAGGCAGCTGCAGGGTGGAGACACTCAGGCCACTGTTGCAGGGCTCACGCATAGCCAGGACCTGCTGCACTACATTAAGCTTTAACAGGCCAAAGTAGTTCACCAAGTCTGGTCGTCGTGTAACCTCATACAGGATGCCAGATCTGATCTCGCCTGACCTCTTAGCAGGTTTAGGAGCGGAGGACTTAGATCCAACTGCGAGATAGGATTCAATAAATACCACGCTATAACTACAACAAGGAACGAGGAGTCAGACGGCACGGCAGTAAACACGGTGGTCTTAATCAGAGAAGGACAAACGGTTCATTCTAGGTCGTCTTGATTGCAGTGACTGTCCCGGAGAAGTGCTAAACATCTCCAGAACCACGTTGAGATGATATAGCAATCTTCTGAGATACGCCGCCCGTTTGCTTTTGAGGCAACGCGGAAGGCATTCAAACTCTTTCATTACGCAGCGGGATTGACAGGTTATCAAGCGGGGATGTACAACCCGTGGCCCGCGGAGTGGCGCGGGAGCGGAGGATAATTTGTCCTTAAAAGTTGAGTTGTACCCCTGTTTTAAAGAGCCAAGAGAGAGACATAATAGCACATGGACCCAGCTCACCTCTGCGTGTTAGCCGACGGGGAGTTCCTCACTTTGGGATTGCTGGAATGCATTGACGGCGATCCCAGGGAGACAGAGGGCGGAGTCAAGTGCTGGTGCGGGCTGGCCGAGGGTGTGGCCTTGGCCCGGGGGTTCCTGTGGCCTGTGCCGGCGAGGGCGGAGTTGTGGTTATTAGAGGAGGGGTTAGTGTTGCTATTGGCTCGGCCACTGTCTGGGCCCGCCTCGTCCCGCTCCTTCTTGACACGCTCTTTCCGGCTGAAGTTTCCTGCTGTGGCTGCTGCTCTTTCCTCTTGCACCTCCAGCATCATCTGGATGTCAGTGAGGTGTTGTGTGCCTGGAGTCTCAAGGAGCTCTCACAGTCCTTGGGCACACTGGTAAAGGAAGGAAAGGAAAAAAGAAAAACAGGAGAAAATGTTAAGGAACTTCACAATGTGTGCATGTTGGTGACTTGCAAAAGTTTTTGGAACGCCACTATTGTATCAGGCAACCCTGGCATTATAAAATCTCCTCGGATGGTTCGACGTCACTCAAAACAAGCCGGCGACATTGGCAACTAACCAAATCATGACCGCTTACTTGGTTTGACATTGCACAGCTCCGTAGCATTAGATACTGATCTACCAACTGACAGGACAACAGTATCATAGACCAGGGGTTGAGAAACACAGACAGAGGCTCTGTTTGAACAGCCACACTAACATACTACTAAGTATTCAATCCTAATGCATGGCTTTACTCTAAGTGGTATACTAGTGTGGGTGGAAGTAGAGAGGCCCATTCCTCCCGTGTAACCTTGTTTGGCGTGTCATCCTCCTCTACCCCAGGGCTATTTTTCTCCAAATCACTATCATGAGACAGTTCCCTGTGCTCGGAGAACACGCACACCCAGACACCCTACCCCCAACAACCACCACAACCCTGCACGTGGAAATGAAGAATCCCAGCTTTTGTTACCGTCTACATTCCAACTGGAACCCTATTCCCTATATAGTGCACTACTTTTGACTAGGGCCCATTGAGTTCCGGTCAAAAGTAGTGCACCATGTAGGGAATAGGGTGCCATTTGGGATACAAACACTGACCATGTGTATGTGAGAAGGAGCTAGTCTCCCATGTGCACTGGTAAGCATGCTAGTGCTGGTTCGTGAATGAAGGCATAGGTGTGTGTGTGTGCATGCACGTGGGTGTCAATGTGTATTCTCAGTGCGAATAAAACTGTTTTTTTTAAGTATTGCTCACTACCCTCAGGTAGGGATATGAGAAACTCCTCCATAAAGATGCACTGTCAAGATAGCATAAAATATTCAGCAAGGCTTCCAAGATACTCTGATGATGCAAGAGGTTCCATAAGCCCCCTCTGGCTAAAGGGTAGGAGACTGAAATCAGTGAGAGAATCATCCAAATATGAAAGTAAGGCTGAAACTTCAGCATGGCCACAACCACCAAAACACAATTCAATACTAGACTCACAATCAAAACCCAAAATTAGTTCAAAGATGACCAAGAGTTTCTTAACTCTCAACTAGTGATGCACCGATATGACATTTTTGGCCGATACCGATATCCGATATCCGATATTCCCCCCCCCCCCCCCCCCCCCCCCCCAAAAAAAACAATACAGATAACCGATATTTAACATTTTAACAGCCTTTTAAGCATTCTAGTACAGTTAAATAGTTAACACACACACATGGACGCAGCGGTCTAAGGCACTGCATCGCAGCGTCGTCCGGGTTTGGCCGGGTAGGACATCATTGTAAATAAGAATTTGTTCTTAACTGACTTGCCTAGTTAAATAAAGGCTACACGCACACCACACTGACCAAAAAGTTAGTGTGTTGCCATTTACGTATGTCCCCATTACCAGTAAAACGTAATCAAAACCTATTTTTCACTTACTTGCTGAGCTGTTTCTTTGTTCATTTGTTCAGTCGTTTCATTCTCAACCAGGATTTCTATGGAAATACACCGTTTGAGTCTTTGACGCGTCAAATAAGCTTGTTGACCAATCAGGACCTGGATATGACCGCACATCACATAATAATTTAACGCGTTCATACATTTTTTACGTAGTTATTACACATTGACTACACTATCACTGCTATTTCATATGTCACAACGATTCATATGCTATGATGCTGGTAACGTTGTCTGGCGTACATGCAGTGCTGGTCATAACGAAAGCTAGCTAGCTCATGGATGCAAACAACGTTCTTCCCCAAAAACATAGCAAAACGACATCTGTTTCAGTAGCTGTAGTTAGCTAGCTATATAGCTAGGTGTCATCATCTAAAATAACCCTCATTTATAAGACAGTTTGATTTGTTTGATGCTTCTACTGTGAAGCATGAGGGAAGGAGAGCTCTTTGAGTCAGGTGTCTGGCACAAGCTGAACATGCACGGTCACGTGGCATTTCTGAAGACAAAGGAATTCTCCGGTTGAAGCTATGAGAATAGGAAGATTCAAATCTTTTGTGAAGCATCACAGCACAGTTGAAAAATATATGGCAAATAAAAATCCGAAATGGATGATGTTGGAAGATAGATGGGAAAGGTTGAGTGGAGCTGAAGGGTGGGACTAATAACAATGTAGGGCATACGGGATCTGTGAAATGTGTATAGGTGCGGAGCTATTGTGAAATAGCACAGTTACAAGTGGAAATCAAACTGGATGGACAACAGAAATAGAGGAAGGACTAAGAACAAACAAGAGAGAACTATTATAAAGTAGACTGTGTCTGTAAAATGTGTATAAGATGTATAAATTGAAGGTAAAAACAGAAATGTTTATCAGTTTACTCCAATTGGGGGATCGGTGGTAGGGTTTGCGGGGAATAATAATAAAGGTATACTCTTTAAAAAAAAGTTTGTATGTCTATGTAGGTATGTGTATGTATATATGTGTATATGTATGCATACGTGAATGGATATATATATTTACCCCAAAAAATATGGGGGATTGGAAATGATGCAGACAATTACATTGGAAGCAACATTCTTTCCGCAATATTAAGCTGATCCACCCCCCCAAAAAAAAAATAATAATAAAAAATAATAATAATTCTCCAGTTGAAACATTATTGAAGATTTATGTTAAAAACATCCTAAAGATTGATTGTATACATTGTTTGACATGTTTCTACGAACTGTAATGGAATTGTTTGACTTTTCGTCTGAACTACACGTCATGAATGTGGAATACTGGACTGAATGCGCGAACAAAATGAAGGTATTTGGACATAAATGATGGACTATATCGAACAAAACAAACATTTATTGTGGAACTGGGATTCCTGGGAGTGCATTCTGATGAAGATCATCAAAGGTAAGTGAATATTTATAATACTATTTCTGACTTCTGTTGACTCCAAAAAATGGCAGATGTGAGGGCAGGGCCATTCGTCCCAGAAACTGTCCGGGAACTTGTAGGTGCCTTGGTGGAAGAGTGGGGTAACATCTCACAACAAGAACTGGCAAATCTGGTGCAGTACATGAGGAGGAGATGCACTGCAGTACTTAATGCAACTGGTGGCCACACCAGATACTGACTGTTACTTTTGATTTTGACCCCCCTTTGTTCAGGTACACATTATTCAACTTTTGTTAGTTACATGTCTGTGGAACTTGTTCAGTTTATGTCTCAGTTGTTGAATCTTGTTATGTCCATACAAATATTTAAAATGTTAAGTTTGCTGAAAATAAACTCAGTTGACAGTGAGAGGATGTTTTTTATGTTGCGGAGTATATATCCACATTAAAACGAGTCCTATATTGACATAACCTGAAAGGCCACGTAGCAAGGAAGAAACCACTGCTCCAAAACTGCCATGAAAAAGCGAGACTACGGTCTGAAAAAGCCAGACTATGCAACTGCACATGGGGACAAAGATCATACTTTTTGGAGAAATGTCCTCTGGTCTGATGAAACAAAAATAGAACTGTTTGGTCATAATGACCATTGTTATGTTTGGAGGAAAAAGGGGGAGGCTTGCAAGCCAAAGAACACCATCCCAACCGTGAAGCACAGGGTTGGCAGCATCATGTTGTGGGGGTGCTTTGCTGCAGGAGGGACTGGTGCACTTCACAAAATAGATGGCATCATGAGATTGGAAAATGTGGATATATTGAAGCAACATCAAGACATCAGTCAGGAAGTTAAAGCTTGGTTGCAAATGGGTCTTCCAAATGGACAATGACCCCAAGCATACTTCCAAAGTTGTGGCAAAATAGCTTCTCAATAGGGGGGGTGCTGTTTTCACTTTGTAAAAATTCGTTCCCAAATTAAACTGCCTCGTACTCAATTCTTGCTCGTACAATATGCATATTATTATTACTATTGGATAGAAAACACTCTCTAGTTTCTAAAACCGTTTGAATTATATCTGTGAGTAAAACAGAAATCCTTTTGCAGCAAACTTCCTGTCAGGAACTGAAAAATCTGAAATCTGGGGCTCTGTTCCAGGGTCAGTTTATAAATCTGCATGTAATCTATGAGTCGACATGCACTGCATACGCCTTCCCCTAGATGTCAGCAAGCAGTGAGAATTGGAATGGAGTTGCTAGGTAGATCTGAGGCAGTATAAAGGCTCTTGGAACGGGTGGTGCACTCTTTTCAACGTTCGTCATGGCGCAAAGCAGACCTCAGGATGGCATTCTGAAAAGGTATCGTTATAGGCCTTAGATATATCGCCTTAGATATATCCGGCTCTGATTTTATTCGATATAGGTGTTAAAAACATCATAATGTAGTTTTTTTAAACCGAGTTATATCAGTTTATATCAGTATATTGCGATTTTCGTAATTTTCTTAGTGCTGCGTTATGAAGAGTTGGACACGTCTGGGCCACATAGCTAATGTTTGCTGCTAATTCCTAAATTGAAGACGACAATCTACAACCGAGCAACGATGATTCTGGACAAAGGACACCTTGCACAAGATTCTGATGGAAGCTCATCAAATAATAAGAACTATTTATGATGTTAATTCGTTGTTCTGTTGAAAAATGTGACACTATTATTCCTCCATTAATTCGGTGCGGTCTCGCTTTAACGCACGCTGTATGTCATAGTAACGTTAATTTTAAAAATCTAACACAGCGGTTGCATTAAGAACTAATGTATCTTTCATTTGCTGTCCAACCTGTATTTTTTTGTCAAGTTTATGATTAGTTATTGATTAGATTAGGTGCCTCTCCCAAGATTTCTCCCAACATTTTGTTTGTTGTTTGGCTACCATTCATATAGTATAACCACGATTTGTGCCGCTAAATATGCACATTTTCGAACAAACCATATATGTATTGTGTAATTTGATGTTATAGGACTGTCATCTGAAGGAGTTTGAGAAGGTTAGTGAAAAATTAATATATTTTGCTGGTTAATTCGTTATCACTACTGTTGGCTTGAATCAATGCTGTTGTGTGGTTGGCTATTGTAGTAAGCTAATGTAATGCTATATTGTGTTTTCGCTGTAAAACACTTACAAAATCTGAAATATTGGCTGGATTCACAAGATCTTTGTCTTTCATTTGCTGTACACTGTGTATTTTTCATAAATGTTTTATGATGAGTATTTAGGTAATTCATGTTGCTCTCTGTAGTTATTCTAGTTGCTTTGGTGAGAGTTGTGATGGTGGCTGCAATGTAAAACTATGATTTATACCTGAAATATGCAAATTTTTCGAACAAAACATATGCTATACAATAAATATGTTATCAGACTGTCATCTGATGAAGTTGTTTCTTGGTTAGTGACTATTTATATCTTTATTTGGTCGAATTTGTGATAGCTACCTATGCAGTACAAAAATGGTGGAGAAAAAAAAGTTGGCTCTTTTGCTATCGTGGTTAGCTAATAGAAATACATATTGTGTCATCCCTGTAAAACATTTTAAAAATCAGAAATGATGGCTGGATTCACAAGATGTGTATCTTTCATCTGGTGTCTTGGACTTGTGATTTCATGATATTTAGATGCTAGTATTTACTTGTGGCGCTATGCTAGGCTATGCTAGTCAGCTTTTTTACTGATGAGGGTGCTCCCGGATCCGGGATGGTGACCAAGTAGAAGTTAAGGACAACAAAGGCAAGGTATTGGAGTGGCCATCACAAAGCCCTGACCTCCAGCCTATAGAACATTTGTGGGCAGAACTGAAAAAGCGACCAAGAAGGCCTACAAACCTGACTCAGTTACACCAGCTCTGTCAGGAGGAATGGGCCAAAATTCACCCAACTTATTGTGGGAAGCTTGTGGAAGGATACCCGAAACGTTTGACCCAAGTAAACCATTTAAAGGCAATGCTACCAAATACTAATTGAGTGTATATAAACTTCTGACCCACTGGGAATGTGATGAAAGAAATAAAAGCTGAAATAAATCACTACTATTATTCTGACATTTCACATTCTTAAAATAAAGTGGTGATCCTAACTGACCTAAAACAGGGAATTTTTACTAGGATTAAATGTCAGGAATTGTGAAAAACTGAGTTGAAATGTATTTGGCTAAGGTGTATGAAAACTTCCGACCTCGACTATAGCGGTGACGCTATTACGGTGTAAATCCGGTAGGGCAACATCTGAAAAATAGCGCACTTGGTAGTGTGTACCGTTGCTCGACCAGTCGCGAAAGCCAACATCAACCACGACAGAGAACGATTGATTGTCAAGGGCAATGAATTCCATTATCTTGGCGTTAATGCATTTCGCCTTTGAGTTGTCTTGCTGAAATGTTCTTACTCTTTCAAATGACTGATAAGACTTGTTGACTGCTCGATCCACACAGCAGACATTGTGGGCTAGGTTTGGAATGCTGTGTTGCACGTGTAGCGCAACATTTTACGTGGCGCCGTTACATCATGTACCTACATTATATAGGTATGCACGTCAGCTTTGACATCGGTTTTGCACATCGGCGTTAAACTAGACATCGGGCCGATACCGATATTGGCTAATATCGCCTGAATCCGATATATCATACATCCCTACTCTCAATCCTAAAAAAATGCTAGTTGGCTGCCAGTGCATTAAATATTTGGTTCTGGCTTCTGAGAAGCCAGAACTAAAAAGCTTAAAGATGATGAACACCACTCAGTAAACTACTTCAACAGCCCTCCTACCTTGACGTGCAAACTACATGTGAAATCTAATAATCTAGTGACAAGAGAACGGGATCGGACTCTGGAAACCAGGGTCCTATTTACTAGACATCAAACAGAGGCAAACGGACCGAAACGGGGAGCGGCTACCTGGACTTAAAAGATAACCAGTAAGAAACTCATATTTTGCTAGACATACCTTGCTACGTTTAGCTATGGTGCACTAATGAATACGGCCCAGCAATGGGAGCACGTCTCAGCAGACGTAGCAGGCTCGGTATCAGAGTGCGTGAGTCAGGTTTTGTAGAGGTCCTGCTATATCTAACACCTCCGTGCCCTCCGGAGTATGCAGTGGTGGGGGGGGGGGGATTAGGTCATCAAAACCCAGAAAGAGAGTAGTCAGGTGGGAGGATGTGAAAGAGAGGGGTGAGCTCACCAGTATCAAGCCTTGAACAGCTCTACCTCTCCCATCAAAGACTGAGAAAAAAAACAAAAACAGGGTTCTGTTCATTAGAGCACATCATCGCAAAACATTTCTAACCGGCAGACACGTGGGCTTGGTGTGTCCATCAATTATGAATGACAAGAGGTATATAACAGAGTTGTGTTCATTAGGGCACACAGGTTTTTTTTATTTTTATAAATGCAACGGAATAAATAGCATATATATTATTGGACAAGTTCAGATCGTACCTCTCCGTTTCACTGGAGCGTTTGTCCATGTCGTGCCTAATGAACACAACCCAGGCCAGTTTCCCTAGGCAGGGCTTCTGCCCTCTCCTACCAAACATAGTATATTCATGATATTCAAAAAAGACACAGAGACACGTGTCTGTATAAGGCCATGAAGAGTCTGAGAGAGAGAAAACGGTTTCCATTCCACCCCTCGAGTGCGGTAAGCACCGGCATCGAGTCAGTCGAGCTTCTGCGCCGGGCAGCGAAAGACAGAGAAGTTACACTTCACCAACGAGCGTGCACCCACGCGGTCGCCATGGCAACGCCACCGGTGTCTGAATCTGAACGACTCCCAACACAACAACTCGGGAGTGTTTGAGCGCGCCGCGCCGCTCCACAGACAAGCACCCACCCCCACACACTCGGAGACACACTGGGAAAGATACACACACACACCGTGGGTTTTCAAATGATCTGGACCCTACACCTTCAGTTCAGACTAATTGGAATTTTCCTTCAGTAAGAAGAAGATGCCAAAAACACTGAATAGCCCCATTTGGGCACCTCAACATCCAGAAATCATCTAGAAGTAAACCTACACCGTAGCATGCTGTGAATCAAAGCTGTCTGACTGAATGTGATGTGTGAATGCAGGCATGCAGGCTGTGTGTGTGTGTGTGTGTGTGTGTGTGTTTACCCCAGGGGCAGAGTGAAACTAGGCAGCCTCCAGCACTGCGGGGGTAAGAGACAGGGGGACCACAACCTCCCCAACCAGCCTCATTCAAACACACACACACACACACACACACACACACACACACACACACACACACACACACACACACACACACACACCTCTCTCACGGAACCAACCTAGAAATTCCAGAATGCACCAGCGTTTCCTGCTCCGTCCCTTGGCCTGTACTGTGAGATCTTGGATGGACTAAATAAAACGGGATGATGACACAGTTCAGCAGGCCCGCTGGTCCAGCGCCAGGACAGGAGGACATAACAACGTGACTACAGAGCGGTGCAGCTGCAGCCTTCACTAGGCCGGGTCGGGTCAGGTCACAGTGCCTCGCCTAATGCCCCTCTCTGCAATGGACCAGAAAACAAGCCAAAAATCGCTGACACTTTGTGATGATGGTGAGAGGAGAAAGGGGAGAGGGGCACACGAGGGACAAAACGGAGTGGAAGAGAAAGAAGATTGGATCGAGAGAAAGAGGGAAAGCGGGAGAAACGAGGGGGGAGAGGAGGAGCAAGCGAGGGAGACGAGGAGACAGGGACAGTGGCTCACCCACCGGCATCCTCTCCCACCGATAACTAGCCAGGTTCGTCTCCGTCTAGCGATCATAGCAACTAATTGGAAGAATTTAAACAAACTATTAGCCCAGCTCGGCGCAACCACAGAGAGCCATTCACACAGACAAGACAGAACAGACGCTCCACAGCAGTCTGCTTTGCTGTGGTGCCACAGGGGGTCCATGCTAATAGCTGATGTGTCTCCTTAAATGCATGTATGAACTGCAACCGCTTGCTGTTTACTCTAACAGCCTTCTCTGTGTAACTGTTTGTGTGAGCGAGAGAGGGGGAGAGAGAGTCAATGAAAAAGAAAGAGAGAGAGAGAGTCAACAAGAGAGACTCACATTTATTTTTGCATTGCTGGAGGGCTGTGCAAAGCGTTGCAACATCCCCTCTCTCAAAGAGCACTCATTTCCATACTCCCAGCGAAGAGACGAGCACTCTCAAATTGACCTTGAAGAGGGCTCCAAATAAACCCGCCGCGAAGACACCAAAGCGTGTCTTTTTATCCTACTGAGCACCAGATAAACATCACGCAATTGTGTGAAGTCTCCCCCTAGACGTACTGCGTACTCCAGAAATATCCTGAAAAAAAGGGGGGTGCTGGATAGAATTAGTCCAACCAACAATTCACATAGAGTGCATGTAACCTGGTGGTGGTTATGCAATATGCATGAATGAATGGAAAATGGAAAGTATGGATCCCAAATTACACTCCGATGTTTCACAAACACAGAACTCCATTTGCTGAAGGACCCTTTTTTCTGGCCCACACAGCTGACACGCACACATGCACGCAGGGTACACACACGCAGGCCACATACACACACCCTCGCTGTGCCCACCAGCATCTACCAGCCATAGTATGTCAATTCCATTTTGAAGCAAAGCCCCTACTGATCAGTTGCGACTCTCTCCCCCTCCCTCCATCCCTCCTGTAGTGAGGACATAGCCTATACTCTCCCTCTGTTGGTTATGTGCTTGGCTGCCCACAGGGACAAAGGCTCACACACATGCTAACGAAGCCTGGCCAAAATCTCCAGATTCAAGACTGGCAGTCCCACCAGACAAAAACATGTGTGCAGTTTTCACATGCGTATGAGTACACACACACACCTACACGTGTACAAAAGTACACGGACAATAATAATGTATGATCAAAGTGTAGAAGAGTGCTACACTGAGAAAAAATTTGTGTTTCTAAAGCATTTCATCAGATTCAAGACAATCCTGAGGTGGGTTCTTCTTCTTATTAACACAGACAAGGCAAAGTCATTCTGCAAAGCATCGGTCAGCCTCTTTTCTGCCTGCCTGCCGGTCCGGCCCATCCAACCTCTTTTCCGTTCTGTCTGTCTACACTAGGAGTAAACCTTGGTTTTCAGCTGATTTTACATCTGTACCGCTTTCCAAACACGCTCACATTTCAATAGACGTCAGGGACATTAACTGGTTGGCTGCTTGCAGAAGTAGGGTAACATACATTATGATCCTCTTCCAAAGACAAACTAGCATCACACCAAACCGTTTCACTGGCTGACGGTTGCTGTCAGTCTTGACAAATGTCGCCGGTGTCACCTCCACTCCCTGTGAACTTTAAATCCACAGTTTGCGCTCAAGGGGCGTGACACATGACACACTCTCGGGAGGACGACACACTCCTACGATACTCTGGCTCGGCTCAGTGTGTGCATGTAAAGGTTGCTCGCAGCCATTAACCGGTGGGTATAAGATGAGACTGAAAACACTTCACTCAGAATGAGCCAGACATGAAAGCTAGAGACGGCTATGGCTACTCATGAGTCTAAAACATCAATTTAGATCGAAATTAGCATATTTTAAAATGTTTCACCAAGCCAAAAAATAATAAATGGTGATTAGGGACTTTAAGAGCAGCTAATGCTATAATGCTCCGCTAATTAATACAGTCTGTTTCCACTAGCATTGCTAACATGCTTCAAAAATGCTAGCCAGGAGATTCCGGCCATTGCTAAATAACCAATGGTTTGGATGAAATGACAACCTATGTAAGACGAAAATAAGTTAGTTTTTTAAATGTTTTTTTAAAGCCAACTAGCATTTTTAACTTCAGGTGAGTATTACAAACTCTGGGGGAAAAAATACCCAGATTGGTTTAAGGAAGAAGGAGAATAGGAAGGCTTAACCTCTGAACATACAGTTCTTTGTTGCCAGTTTTCTTCTAGGAAATTGATTATGGTTGACGTCAGGCGCTCATTCCAGGGAACTGCTGTTCTGTGGACAGGCAGCTCTTGTTTTGAAATCACCATCCTCAAATAAATCCTTGTATTGCTTTCAGAAAGGATGCCCAAGTCAAAGTGCATGTCTTGGAAAGAACTAGGCTTAACTCTGAGATCTTGTGGTCTCTATTTTGCATTCTAATCGAGATAACCAGTAATCTGCAGGCGCCTTTGAGCCAATGTCACTGAAAGAGGCCCGAAGCAAAAATGTTCACCTGGGCCACGGAGCTAACTACAGGGAGTGAGGTACACTGTACTGCCTCTAGTGTGCCTGCGCCTCAGGGACAAAGATGAAGGAAAAATGGATGTACCCTCTCTACCAACCACTTACTCTCTACCTCTCCTCTCATCCAACCTGTACTGCTCGCCCTCCTCTCCATTCCCCTCCACCCCCCAGCTCTTGCTTCACCAGGCTAATGCTCACCCCCTCCTCCCCCCACCCCCTGCAGTCAACCGGCTTGTCTGTGCGTGTGTGCACGTGCGTGTGTAGCACTCACCATGTCCCTCTGTGTCACGATATAGCCGTGGCCATGTCTGCATTGCAATGGGCCGGCGCTCGTCAAATCCCCCAACGCTGCTGGAGACAAAGAGAGAGACATCTCTCAAATCACAACACCACACTGTCCAACATGGCTGGCACACACACACAGGCTTAGCAGACAGAGCTACTGGGCAAGCACTTGAGCGGCTCCCCTTTTCACGATATAACGCAACTCGCTTTAGCAGTATATAACAGCACGTAGACAGCTAGTGGTTCAGTATAGCAGGAATGAGGACTATTTACATGTACAAATATACACGATTAGGAATAGCATGAAGGAAAATCAAACGGGGAGACCATTAAATGTCATTTAAACCATGACATTTCATCTTAATTTCTTTAGCATGTAACGTGCAAACAGAACACGTCCACCGGACATTCTAATTGGTTTGTTAATTACACTTCCTACTAGTCTACCTGCTCATTGCAGCAATTTAAAAACAGATCTATTGAAATGAACACTAGACGCATATCCTATTGAAATGAACACATGATGCTGTTCAGAACATGATGCTGTTCAGTCACGATGCTGTTCAGTCACGATGGAGCGACGCCCATGTCAGATGATGTAAAACATGCCCTGTTCAGTCACGATGCTGTTCAGTCACGATGGAGCGACGCCCATGTCAGATGATGTAAAACATGCCCTGTTCAGTCACGATGCTGTTCAGTCACGATGGAGCGACGCCCATGTCAGATGATGTAAAACATGCCCTGTTCAGTCACGATGCTGTTCAGTCACGATGGAGCGACGCCCATGTCAGATGATGTAAAACATGCCCTGTTCAGTCACGATGCTGTTCAGTCACGATGGAGCGACGCCCATGTCAGATGATGTAAAACATGCCCTGTTCAGTCACGATGCTGTTCAGTCACGATGGAGCGACGCCCATGTCAGATGATGTAAAACATGCCCTGTTCAGAACATGATGCTGTTCAGTCATGATGCTGTTCAGGCATGATGGAGCGACGCCCATGTCAGATGATGTAAAACATGCCCTGTTCAGTCATGATGCTGTTCAGTCATGATGCTGTTCAGTCATGATGCTGTTCAGTCATGATGGAGCGACGCCCATGTCAGATGATGTAAAACATGCCCTGTTCAGAACATGATGCTGTTCAGTCATGATGCTGTTCAGGCATGATGGAGCGACGCCCATGTCAGATGATGTAAAACATGCCCTGTTCAGTCATGATGCTGTTCAGTCATGATGCTGTTCAGTCACGATGCTGTTCAGTCACGATGGAGCGACGCCCATGTCAGATGATGTAAAACATGCCCTGTTCAGTCATGATGCTGTTCAGTCATGATGCTGTTCAGTCATGATGCTGTTCAGTCATGATGGAGCGACGCCCATGTCAGATGATGTAAAACATGCCCTGTTCAGTCATGATGCTGTTCAGTCATGATGCTGTTCAGTCATGATGCTGTTCAGTCATGATGGAGCGACGCCCATGTCAGATGATGTAAAACATGCCCTGTTCAGAACACGATGCTGTTCAGTCATGATGCTGTTCAGTCATGATGGAGCGACGCCCATGTCAGATGATGTAAAACATGCCCTGTTCAGAACATGATGCTGTTCAGTCATGATGCTGTTCAGTCACGATGGAGCGACGCCCATGTCAGATGATGTAAAACATGCCCTGTTCAGTCATGATGCTGTTCAGTCATGATGGAGCGACGCCCATGTCAGATGATGTAAAACATGCCCTGTTCAGTCATGATGCTGTTCAGTCATGATGCTGTTCAGTCACGATGGGGCGACGCCCATGTCAGATGATGTAAAACATGCCCTGTTCAGTCATGATGCTGTTCAGTCATGATGGAGCGACGCCCATGTCAGATGATGTAAAACATGCCCTGTTCAGAACATGATGCTTGTTCAGTCATGATGCTGTTCAGTCACGATGGAGCGACGCCCATGTCAGATGATGTAAAACATGCCCTGTTCAGAACATGATGCTGTTCAGTCACGATGCTGTTCAGTCATGATGGAGCGACGCCCATGTCAGATGATGTAAAACATGCCCTGTTCAGAACATGATGCTGTTCAGTCACGATGGAGCAACGCCCATGTCAGATGATGTTATCCCCACTCTCTCCCACACACACACGCTGGTGTGGACAAAAGTGCGTGTGTGAGTGGACAAAAGTAACGTGGCAGTTCAGCGTTCACCTTTCAGTGGGTGAGCTAATCTGCTTACAGTGGCTGGGGCCGGGGCCAAAATCTCATCAGCACTGCCAAAGACCATCATCCGGAGCAGGTCAACCCTAGCGCCAGCACACTCACTTAATTCCTCTAATCTGCACACGCTGTGTGTGTGTAAGCCACATCTGCGTGCTTGCGTTTACATGCAGTACATCTGTGTCCAAACAAGCAATCCTCCACCACCAGGAAGTTCAGTTTGATGCCAAGGAGTAGCAGCCGGACACTAACTTGAAACCAACATGAAAACAACAGTGTACCAGGGCAGGCACACTTCATTAAGCACAGCTCAAGTAAGAAAGTATTTGACCCAGGTCTGCTGTCCCTGCTTCTGGGTTAAGACGTCCTGATTGGCCCCAACACTGCCGGGGTCAGCTCATCACACGGTCAATAGGTCACAATATCTGCAGCCAATCGTGGTTCTAAGATGATCTACCAACAGCGCCGACGGAACAAAAAGGTCCACAAACCAGCAAGACAATCACAGCAATCTATACCAAAAGCCATAGCCGAACGTCTCCTAGCGGGCGGTTAAGAAATATCATTTGACGTAAATAAGGCGGCTGTGTGTGTGTGTGTGTAAATACATCCTTCCTTGAAGTCATGACTGATCTGACGCGAATGGATTGGTGTAAGCTATGAAACCTACGGGGAGGAACGGAGGAAGAAAGGCAGCATACGAAAAGGGAAAACAGACCAACGTGAATGTCGGCAGTGGGCAACGGGTGGCCGCCCCATCGCCTCCAACCACAGAACATCGGACGTTATTATCTATACTTGACGATCCTGCATGTTGAATCAGCACTGGCCCCCGACACCAAGCGGGTGATCTACTGCGTACGCCCGACGTTCCTCTTCGTCTGTATTCACTCGAACAGTATTCAAACCGAGCCAGAGAAACTGAATGACTGTGTATATGGAAAGAGTGAATTGGGCACTGGGGATTTCATCTCAGGAGCGAGAGCGAGACCGTATCGGTAGAATAGTATCATTGATGAGCAGATGGGGAAATAGAAAATATTAATGCAGAGGGCTATCAGGCATCCCAGTCACAGGGGTTGCATTACGGCTTGACTGCGGCAGAGCGGAGGGGCAGAGAGGAGGGGTTGTCACTGCATCGCTCATACATAATGAGAGGAGCATGATCAGCAGATGTGGCCTCCCTCTCAGACTCAACACACACAAACACGTATCATTACTGAGATACTCAAACCGAAACCAGTAAACCGATTGCTGTCCAAGCCTTACACAAAGACAGAAGTCTCAAAAGACACACAGAACACAGCTCACTAAACAGATTAAGCTACTGACAAACCAAAGCCCGCATCCCACTAAACCTATTACCAACGAAAACCCTACAAATTCCCCTCTACAGACAAGCAGACCCACAAACATTTGACCAACAAATGCAGTGGTAGACCTAACCCTGTGCAACACCCTCTGACATGGGGCTGTGACTATACCAGTATCGCTGTACTTTTTCCATGGCAAAAATGTAAAACACGACACAGATCAAACTCTTTGGTCCTTTAAAAACCTGCAGCATGTCAAAGAGCGTGCTATAGCTTGGGAAATAAATAAATGTGACTCTTTTCGACAGCATGTTTGTTTTCAACAGTAGGGCTGTTTTCCTAAATAAGTTAAAACTATGTGTTTTGTTCCCTTGCCACGATACTAACAAGTAGTCCCAGCTCTACTCTGTATTACGGGCCAAATAGTTTTGACCTCGACTTAGGCCTGAACTAGCCTGGTCCCAGATCGGTTTGTGCCGTTGACGCAAACTGGTGAGGGCCAAAAAAGGTGGCCAAAAATCTTTGCGCAGAAAATCTGTGTAAACAGCAACAAAACGTGCCTATTTTAAGTGGGGTTGTCACAATACCAACGATACATTTGACATTTTAATTTCGCAGGCGCTCTTATTCAGAGCAACTTACAGTTGTGAGTGCATACATTGTTTCTAATTTTTATTTTCTTCTTCATACTACCAGGCCAAGTACATCACGATACCAAGTACATCACGATACCAAGTACCCCCCCCCCCCCAGGATGCCTGTTCCCGTTTTCTATAGGCTTTTGCACAAAAACCTGTCCCTGATAGTCACAACTCTACTCAATAAAACACATTGAATTTAACTTCACACTTTATACTGTATAATAGACAAGGCTACTGCTGAAAATAGCGGATTTGCTCATATCCAAAGGCCTACCTGTGATTGGGCAGGAGGAATGTAGTACGGAATATAAATGCCTAATGATCTGCCTTTTCATATTGGCCTTTACGAAACCATTTTTAGCCTACTCTTCAGACAACTTTACACACACCGCCTACACACTCTCCCTCCCACACACGCTTCACTTACTCCCTCCCTCTCCCACACACATTCTATTTCTCTCTCCCACACACAGCTCCCAAAAGTTAGGCAAGAATTTTAGGAATTTTTTTACTAAGATTTATCTTAGAACTACATTGATTAGACATATGGATAATTTCTTTCGGAAGGCCATCTCTGTTTTCCCTGTGCCATCCAAATGTGTGCATAGCCAAGGTACCATGTTGTTAGCTAGCTAGCTAGCCAGGGTACCATGTTGTTAGCTAGCTAGCTAGCCAGGGTACCATGTTGTTAGCTAGCTAGCTAGCCAAGGTACCATGTTGTTAGCTAGCTAGCTAGCCAGGGTACCATGTTGTTAGCTAGCTAGCTAGCCAAGGTACCATGTTGTTAGCTAGCTAGCTAGCCAGGGTACCATGTTGTTAGCTAGCTAGCTAGCCAGGGTACCATGTTGTTAGCTAGCTAGCTAGCCAAGGTACCATGTTGTTAGCTAGCTAGCTAGCCAGGGTACCATGTTGTTAGCTAGCTAGCTAGCCAGGGTACCATGTTGTTAGCTAGCTAGCTAGCCAAGGTACCATGTTGTTAGCTAGCTAGCTAGCCAAGGTACCATGTTGTTAGCTAGCTAGCTAGCCAGGTAACATGACTAAACAAGGTTGTTTGTACTCAAACTAAAAACTGAGTAGTTTTAAGCGGCCCGCAACATGGTTTATTGAATTATATAAAACGGCCTGCTTGTTCTTACAGGCGAAATGAAAAGATACGCTCGCACTGTGAGCCGTTCCGATATTTTAACAACTGTAACAGACACCCCACCACTGTCTGCACACCCCAGCACATTTTTTTGCCGTTCTACACGATTCGCGTGGATTACCTATTTTGAGAGCAAAACGGCAAATAAATCGCCTTAAAAGTGACAAGTCTGCATCCCTGTCTATGGCAGTGGCTTTCAGAGGCTGTGTGACAGCGAAGCTTAGTCAGACTGGTCTGTTTGTTCTTACAGTCGAAATTAAACGTACCCACTTCGCTGGCGCTCTGAGCCGCTCCAATAATTAAACGAAGGTAACAGAAAACCCATCACTGTCTGCATACCCCAGCTTGCTATCACGCAGAAGGAACGGACGGAGAGAAGCGGCTGAGTTGGCTAATGGCTGGTCTGGGGGATGTGGCTGGCTGCTCACAGCTGTCACACCTGATATTGGATGAAGCGTCTGCTATCACGCTCTGAACTCTGATATTCTATTTGTAGGACGTGTAGGGATGCCATCTGTGCCCAGTCATTCATTTCGATACGAGAACATAAACCATTATTTAGTGATCACACAGGGAGAAGATCTGTTTGCGCCTCTCTTTTATAACTCGCCCTGCGTCTGCGCACTTTTCGTCAGACTGACGCCTCGATCACACCAACAACGAACCTTGGCATGTTGGTGCACCAGAAGTGCATGGCACGTTGGTGCACCAGAAGTGCATGGCACGTTGGTGCACCAGAAGTACATGGCACGTTGGTGCAGCAGAAGTACATGGCACGTTGGTGCAGCAGAAGTACATGGCACGTTGGTGCAGCAGAAGTACATGGCACGTTGGTGCAGCAGAAGTACATGGCACGTTGGTACACCAGAAGTACATGGCACGTTGGTGCACCAGAAGTACATGGCACGTTGGTACACCAGAAGTACGTTCATTTCCTTTCTTTTTCTACTTTGTTTATTGAATTTTCAACACCAGCATTTACAAAATAATTGCACTTGTAAGTTTCTTGGTAGTAATATAAAACAACACATCAAAACAGAGAGAGAGAGACAGACAAAAAAATACACAAATTCTTTGGGGGGGAAATTCTATATTTTGATAAATAGAAAATCCTCTGTACCCCCTTCTCATGCTCTTTGGATTAAATCCATTTTGAATTGCATAAAGTTGGAAATAATTAAACACACACTCAATGGGTCTGTATATAAATTCTATGCAATGTGGGCTCCCTTCTTTTCTTATGTTACACGACTACATTTCCCTGCAGTACATTCATTTCCAATGGCACACTGCGTTTGTAGTGCGTTCTGTGTGGGGGATACGTTGGATTTATTGAACATATGCATCAAACTGTAAGCGTAGACGGCTTGACAGAATGGTCAAGGATAGTAGAAGCTGAATGTTGAACTTTTGTTGCACACATATCCAGATGATGATGCCTTGTACCATTTTGCGCAAAAACACTGTCTGTGTGATAGAGGCATTTTTCACAATTCCTGACATTTAATCCTAGTAAAAATTCCCTGTCTTAGGTCAGCTAGGATCACCACTTTATTTTAAGAATGTGAAATGTCAGAAAATAGTAGAGAGAATGGTTTATTTCAGCTTTTGTTTCTTTCATCACATTCCCAGTGGGTCAGAAGTTAACATACACTCAATTAGTATTTGGTAGCATTGCTTAAAATTGTTTAACTTGGGTAAAATGTTGTTTGGCCAAAACCTTCCCACAAGAAGTTGGGTGAATTCTGGCACATTCCTCCTGACAGAGCTGGTGTAACTGAGTCAGGTTTGTAGGCCACCTTGCTTGCACACCCTTTTTCAGTTCTGCCCACAAATGTTCTATAGGATTGAGGTCAGGGCTTAGTGATGGTCACTCCAATACCTTGACCATGTTGTCCTTAAGCCATTTTGCCACAACTTTTGAAGTATGCTTGGGGTCATTGTCCATTTGGAAGACCCATTTGCGACCAAGTTTTAACTTTCTGACTGATGTCTTGAGATGTTGCTTCAATATATCCACATTATTTTCCTTTCTCATGATGCCATCTATTTTGTGAAGTGCACCAGTCCCTCCTGCAGCAAAGCACCCCCACAACATGATGCTGCCACCCCCATGCTTCACGGTTGGGATGGTGTTCTTCGGCTTGCAAGCATCCCCCCTTTTCCACCAAATATAACAATGGTCATTATGGCCAAACAGTTCTACTTTTGTTTCATCAGACCAGAGGACATTTCTCCAAAAAGTACGATCTTTGTCCCCATGTGCAGTTGCAAACCGTAGTCTGGCTTTTTATGGCAGTTTTGGAGCAGTGGCTTCTTCCTTGCTGAGCGGCCTTTCAGGTTATGTCGATATATGACTCGTTTTACTGTGGATATAGATACTTTTGTACCCGTTTCCTCCAGCATCTTCACAAGGTCCTTTGCTGTTGTTCTGGGATTGATTTGCACATTTCGCACTAAAGTACGTTCATCTCTAGGAGACAGAACATGTCTCCTTCCTGAGCGGTATGACGGCAGCGTGGTCCATGGTGTTTATACTTGCGTACTATTGTTTGTACAGATGAATGTGGTACCTTCAGGCGTTTGGAAATTGCTCCCAAGGATGAACCAGACTTGTGGAGGTGTACAATTTGTTTTCTGATGTCTTGGCTGATTTCTTTTGATTTTCCAATGATGTCAAGCAAAGACGCACTGAGATGAAAGGTAGGCCTTGAAATACATCCACAGGTACACCTCCAATTGACTCAAATGATGTCAATTAGCCTATCAGAAGCTTCTAAAGGTATGACATAATTTTCTGGAATTTTCAGAGCTGTTTAAAGGCACAATAAACTTAGTTTATGTAAACTTCTGACCCACTGGAATTGTGATACAGTGAATTATATGTGAAATAATCTGTCTGTAAACAATTGTTGGAAGAATTACTTGTGTCATCAATCAATCAATCAATTTTATTTTATATAGCCCTTCGTACATCAGATAATATCTCGAAGTGCTGTACAGAAACCCAGCCTAAAACCCCAAACAGCTAGAATGCAGGTGTAGAAGCACCTGCATTCATGCACAAAGTAGATGTCCTAACCGACTTGCCAAAACTATAGTTTGTTAACAAGAAATGTGTGGAGTGGATGAAAAACGAGTAAATGACTCCAACCTAAGTGTATGTAAACTTCCGACTTCAACTGTATATGGGTTAGCTGACAACGTCACGTGTCTTGTTTTGAGGTGTTGACTGATTTCATGTCAATGCTAATATGGCTCAGATTCACTAGCTAGCTAACCAACAACTGTAACGACGTATTTGAGAGACAAGTGCTCATTAGGCAAATGTGTTCATTTTCAATAAACATTGCAGACTTATTATAATTTACATGTTGTCAACAAGCTATGCCAACCCCGTCTGTTTTGCACCATAGTTGAGCACACGTCGGTTCTGTTGCTAAACAACCAACCAGTCAATAGCAAATAACACCTGATTGGTACTTAATGAAACTGGTCAATGGTTCTGCATGAATCTGATTTACATGTTCTCATATAACACTGTTCACGCAATAGGCCCTACGTAGCCATGAACTATTTGAACAGGTAAGTTCTCGGCTAAGCGGTTAAAAGTAAGTACGGCATTTACCACTTGGAGCAGTGGAACCGAGTTTGTGACTCACCAATCTACACAGCCCAGGCTCTTTCTCCATGGTCTAACAATGATGTAACGTAATCATTGTATCCTTCCCTTCAACTGCAATGATAAGCCGTGACAGGTCAAATGCAAGCTCGTAGAACAGGAATTGCAGTTGTCGTTGCGGAAATTTCAGTTATGTCATTTCAGTATTCGTAGTGCAGGAAGTTCAGCTCTGTAATTTCAGTGCAGGAAATATTTTTTTTTAAAACAGGTCAAAGAGAATCTCTGGACCGCATAGAGAAGCCAAGCTTAGTCTACAAAGTCCTGTTCATTTATCACAAGGCTGATCTACGGCCCCTGGCATTCCCCTCTGCCAGTCTGTTTCACCCCGCCACCCCTTCTGGAAGGGGTTCGTGGGCGCAGACACACGCCGCCAAACGGTTGGCGCATGGGCGGACACGGTGTCAGACCATCAGCTGGTGACGCGAGTGATGCGTATTGGCATGGACACAGCAGACACACAGAGCAGGAGAACTCACAGTGGTTGACTAGAGGTTGCGCTTACAATACCGCCGAACAACGCTTGTGTTCCTATCATAACATCCTAGCGCCGGGAGCATTTAAATCGATGGGTGATGAAAGCCTGTGCCCCTATATCAAACTGTGTTTAGCTAGAACAAGCACGCCGCAGGAACTGGAGCAGAATCCTTTGCCAGTGAGAGACAGTTCAAAAAGCAGCCCATTTAATGTCCTGGCAGGTCTCAGCTCTTCTTGGCACGCTGGCACTGTGACACAACCTGGCCTTGGCATCGGGAGAAACCATTGGCAATACAGTGCCACTCCAGAACTCATTGCGCTTGGCAAAGCCTCGCCAGTGCACTCATATAGCATAAGGTTACAATGTCTTGCCAATGCTTAACCAGCCATATTACGGTTACAGAGTGAAAGGGAAAAGGAAAATGTGCCTCGTTAGCAGAAGGGATTATTTGGGATAGAAAGAGGGGAATGGAGGAGAGAAATCCCAGAGTTCTCCTGTTTCAGTGGAGGATGCCAAAACGCACCCCCCCCCCACCCACCAGTAAAGCGTTCCAAATCAGCGCACCCTACATTTTTCAACTCAGGGAGGGATAAGGTATCAGGAGACCTGGCAACCTTCATACTGGCATCATGAGCTGAAATGAAATGATTCCACTACAAGGAATTGAGCTTAACTCAGTAGCCACCAGCCAATCAGAGAGATTGTTTCCATTTTCAGGGGGTGTCACTAGCCAATCACAGAAAGCCATTCCCTCACTGGGGGTACCACTAGCCAACCACAGAAAGTAGGGGTGTAACAGTTCACCACATATTGCAGTTACTGCAGTTCGTTTCTATTTATTTAAGTGTTGGTATTTCTGATTGTGAAATAACACCAAAGACTCATCAAAAACAACACTAAAATAAAGTGCAATATGCGTGTGAAATCTATGTAAAAACATGGCTCGGGCATTGTATAGGCCTATGCTATAATATTGTTCTTACAAAGAGAAAAAGTTGCGCAATTGTGTGACTAATAAAGGGGTCGTGTCTGTAGCGCAGTACTTCTCATCTCCCACTCTGGGCTAATGTCACTGTCACTGTCAAGTAGCACTCTGCAGCCCTGGAGGTCCATCCATCTGTAGTAAGCGCAACACACGCAACACAACTTTGGCTTGCTTATATAGAGCAGGTACTACCCATTCGCTGAAATGGGTGCGAGAGGGAAGTTCGTAACGTGCCGTGAGCACTTTCCCGAGGTACTGAAACCCCCTATTCTCAACCACCGAGAATGGGAGCAGCTATAAACACCTATCGCTCTTGTCATTTCTTTGGCCTGGTCAGAATCAGCTGCAAAGGGCAGCGTGAATACAGACGGGAGACAAAGATGTGTTGTTGTATCCATCTCGCTCCGGTGGTAGGAATACTGGGGTGATTTCGGCAGAAATGTTAAAATGTCAACGTGTTTGAGGTGTTGGCAGCTACATAAGCCATTCTCGTCGAGCAGTTTTTTGTCCATCTCCGTTATAATCTAATGGGAAGCCAAAATGTTCCCAAACTCGAGATTTAAACGATGATGGAGGATCCTCCTGGTTGTGATAGTTCCTTTAGAGGCATGTGACAGTACCGGCAAACTCTGAACCACTGCGAAACCCTACAATTTCAGATTACACAGGGAGAGGAGAGAGAGCGAGAGAGACCATGACAGGGAGAGAGATAGGTGATAAGAATTCTCATTATGCAGGAGGGAGAAGTAAAAAGAGAATGTTCCATTTCTCCAATGGGGTTTTGAGGAATAGTAATCAACCATGCCAGATTAAAAAGAGGCCCATTTATTAGAGCCATAGTCTGTGGCAGCTGTGGCAGTGACAGATGGCCCTGTGCACTATGGGAGAGTAGCTGGGTCACAGCCAGGTCAGTTGGGCACTGGTGGAAAGGGCAGCAACACCCACACACTGCACATGAGTGGAGAGGGAGAGATGGCACTTCACCATGGTCATGTTCATTAGGCTTTAAATAGTAGAAAACCGACTGATACTGGGTTGGACTAACTGGGTTTGTCCAATTGATAAATGTTTGAAAACATTTCCAGTTCAGTGCCCTATGAACATGACCCAACATGGCCTACTCTTATGAAAACACAGGGACTGCTCACATCAGACTCTCCCAACAGTCTAACACCATCAACAGTATGTGCAGAATGTCACCAATCACAATCAACCAGAACAGAACACCCTCCAATACCTAATCCACACACCTGAGTCAAGCCAAAATTGCTAGAACTGTGCTAGGAAGGACAATGTGAACAGAAACATTTTAGCCAGTACGGATTTGGTGAGCATTTTAGCGTCACTCTAATTTACATCACCAACAATACTGAAATCCAAAATGAAGCATTAGCCTATATGTAGAGCCAGGAGTATGTCATGCCCACGTAACTGGACGTAACTGGTCCCAATTAAAAGGACTAGGGCTGGGCGATATGGCCAAAATATTATATCACCGTTTTTTTTTTTTTTTTTAAATGGGCATTATTTGACATTTTTTTCAGTTTTTCAATAATACAAGTTCTACATTTGCTTTATGAGTAGTGAGTGATCCCAGGCTGACTACACCGCTCAAGGTCAGTTCTATTTGTGATGCAGATCGCACTGCAAGTCCTGTACGGTGAAATGCTTACTTGCAGGCTCTAACCAATAGTGCAAAAAATATTAGGTGAACAATAGGTAAGTAAAGAAATAAAACAACAGTAAAAAGACAGGCTATATACAGTAGCTATAGGCTAGTAGCTACAGGCTATAAAAAGAAGAGAGGCTACATACAGGCACTGGTTAGTCAGGCTGATTGAGGTAGTATGTACATGTAGATATGGTTGAAGTGACTATGCATATATGATGAACAGAGAGTAGCAGTAGTGTTAAAGAGAAGTTGGCGGGTGGCGGGACACAATGCAGATAGCCCGGTTAGCCAATGTGCGGGTGCACTGGTTGGTCGGCCCAATTGAGGTAGTATGTACATGAATGTATAGTTAAAGTGACTAGGCATATATGATAAACAGAGAGTAGCAGCAGTGTAAAAAGAGGGGTTGGGAGGGGCACACAAAGCAAATAGTCCAGGTAACCATTTGATTACCTGTTCAGGAGTCTTATGGCTTGGGGGTAAAAACTGTTGAGAAGCCTTTATGTCCTAGACTTGGCACTCCGGTACCGCTTGCCATGCGGTAGTAGAGAGAACAGTATATGACTGGGGTGGCTGGGGTCTTTGACAATGTTTAGGGCCTTCCTCTGACACCGCCTGGTGTAGAAGTCCTGGATGGCAGGCAGCTTAGCCCCAGTGATGTACTGGGCCGTACGCACTACCCTCTGTAGTTCCTTGTGGTCAGAGGCCGAGCAATTGCCGTACCAGGCAGTGACGCAACCAGTCAGGATGCTCTCAATGTTGCAGCTGTAGAACCTTTTGAGGATCTGAGGACCCATGCCAAATCTTTTTAGTTTCCTGAGGGGGAATAGGCTTTGTTGTGCCCTCTTCACGACTGTCTTGGTGTGTTTGGACCATTCTTGTTTGTTGTTGATGTGGACACCAAGGAACTTGAAGCTCTCAACCAGCTCCACTACAGCCCCGTCAATGAGAATGGGGGAATGCTTGGTCCTCCTTTTCCTGTAGTCCACAATCATCTCCTTAGTCTTGGTTACGTTGAGGGAAAGGTTGTTATTCTGGCACCACCCAGCCAGGTCTCTGACCGCCTCCCTATAGGCTGTCTCGACTGCAAACTTAATGATGGTGTTGGAGTCATGCCTGGCCATGCAGTCGTGGGTGAACAGGGAGTACAGGAGGGGACTGAGCACGCACCCCTGTGGAGCTCCAGTGTTGAGGATCAGCGTGGCAGGTGTGTTGCTACCTACCCTCACCAACTGGGGGCGGCCAGTCAGGAAGTCCTCTGTACCTGCGTCGCTTCCTCTTGCAAATAACGGGGATGTCGGCCCTGTGGGGTGTTTAGAGAATGTCTTGTGCATCATCGTTGTAGAAAAAATGTTTGTCTAATCCGAAGTGAGTGATCGCTGTCCTGATATCCAGAAGCTCTTTTTTGCCGTAAAATACGGTTGCAGAAACATTATGTACAAAATAAGTTACAAATAGCGCAAAAAAAACATAACATTGGTTGGGCGCCCGTAAAACTGCTGCCATTTCTTCCGGCGCCATTTTAACAAAAGAAAAAGCCTAGATGGAGGAGAGATGACTAGAAACGATTCGGTTGACCGTTTTGTGTGTGGATTAATTGTCGGAGTAGAGGACCTTGTGCATTTCAGGTAAAATAACTCAATGTTTTATCCCAGGAAAAATTTGCTATCAACAGCAAGCTAGCTAAATAGGACAAATTAGCTAGCTAAATTGCCATAAATGTTTCATCGCTTTTTAAATGCTTTTCGACCAGTCCCCAAATTAATGTAATTAGTTGTGAGTTTGTTTTGATATTTTAACCTGTGTGTCGTGATCGCGTTTGGTGTGGGGGGACAAAATAAATGTATGCACGATGGCGCACGCGGCCGGTTTGTGTTTCGTGTTAGAATGTTTCTCCATTCTGATTGTTTTATACTGTTCAATACAACTTCAACCGAAACAAATTCCAGCACTTATTGTTTCTGCATTTCCTGCACTCAATTACAGTGGTGGAAAAAGTACCCAATTGTCATACTTGAGTAAAAGTAAAGATACGTTAACAGAAAATTACTCAAAAGTTAAAGTCACCCAGTAAAATACTACTTCAGTAAAAGTCTAAAAGTATTGGGTTTTAAATATACTTAAGTATCAAAAAGTAAAAGTATAAATAATTTGAAATTCTATATATTATGCAAGCCAGATGGCACCATTTTCTCGTTTTTTTTTGTATTTACGGATACCCAGGGCACACTCCGACATAATTTACAAACAAAACATTTGTGTTTAGTGAGTCCTCCAGATCAGAGGCAGTAGATGACCAGGGATGTTCTCTTGACTAGTGCGTGAATTGGACCATTTTCCTGTCCTGCTAAACATTAAAAATGTAACGAGTACTTTTAGGTGTCAGGGAAAATGCATGGAGTAAAAAGTACAGTATTTTCTTTAGGAATGTAGTAAAGTAAAAGTAGTCAAAAATAAAAAATAAATAGTAAAGTACAGACACCAAAAAAAATTACTTACATAGTAATTGAAAGTATTTTTACTTAAGTACTTTACACCACTGCTCAATTGAGAGAATTTCCACACTGCACGATATGGGCAAATCATCTAGGACTTATTTTTATTACAAATGTTGCAATTGTGATTTGACTTTCCAATTACAGCAAAAAACTGTTGGAATCATGGAAATAGAATGACTATTCTAATTCTATAGTTAGAATATAATAGGGGGCACTTTGAATACAGTGTTGTTTGAGATGACAACAAATGAAAATGCCAGGGAGGGGTTATTGTGACGGTAGGAACTAAAGTGTTGATAAGCGTTTCCTAGGGGACCCTATAAGCTTTGGCTACGTTGCATGTTTTCTCTTAGCTATATCCTGTAGCCAACATATTCTTGCTTTGCATATTCCTCTTTGATTTAGAAGATACTGTTGCACAAACAACATGCTGATTTAGGTCTACACCATCACTGGTATTATCAGGCTGTATTAGCTAGCTACGTTTGCTCTTACTCAATACATTTATTAGCTAGCTACCTATTAGCATTCGCGACTAACAATTAGCGTCTCACAAGATTTAGGGCAAAATGCTAAGAAAAGACAAATTAGCTGTTTGCTGATGTAAGAAACACAAACTAATAGTGTCATTATAGAACGCTAGTGGATTTATATTAAGAAGCAAAGTGAAAACAGCATTGTTGTCATCAACATTGTATGTGCTGCATTGACCAAGCAGACTGAACGCAAGTGTCTCGTGGTTGAGGAACATCAAATGCGCTCCTTGAGTGACAGGGGGCGTGGCTAGTTATGTTTTGCGCGGAAAGAAAGAGCGGAGGGAAATGACTCAAGTAGCAAAGTAAACTATAAAAATTGACATTACACATGGCGTATCACATTTAACAAACCAAAACATTCAAATACCGGTATAGAAGGTAAAGTAAAAACCCAAACCGGTCCCTGCATCAATACCGGTATATCATAAAATACGGTATACCGCCCAGCCATGGAGACAGCGCACGCCTCACACCACACAGTCTCCTATACATATGCGCACACACACCATTTCCTGTCTGTCAGCCTCTGTGTTCCTACATCTGAGGCCATTAGTGGGTGTGTAGGTCACGGAATGTGATTACAGGATGGTATGCTGGGCTGTTTCATGCCATGTGTATGTGCACGCCCTCAGCTCTGCCCAGGCTGGCGTCACACATGGTGTGTGTGTGTGTGTGTCTAGGCAGGGCCTGAGATAATGGGACGGTATGCTGTGTAGCAGGGCTTAACAGGGTGCCCTGTCCTCTGCCCAGGGCCTGAACCCATCCCCCCACAGCACACACACACATCTGAGATTTGTGGAGTAAACTATCCCTTCAAGATTTCCCTGTTACTGCTCTTTGAGTTCTTTAAGTTTAGACTCTTAGATCCCATGCACAAAAAGATAAACACGCAACTTAAGCAGTTAGATGTCATGGGAAGAGTCGATATCTGTGGATAAGTTGTCATAGACAAAAAATAATAAAACGTTTGATTAACCATATTGTAGTCCGTGATACGTGTTGTCCCTAACCTTCCTAATGCTTGAATATAATTGACACATTCACCAACAAGCACAAAAACATTTACACATATCACATTCCTGTAAAATCCAAACCACAACAGTGACAAAGTAACATGGTGGCTACATACATGTGTGTGAGTTTGTGTGCGTGATGTCCCTTACCTTAAAATGACCCCAGGTCTCAGAGACCCCGGCTACTCCTCATGAGGAGAGCCTATCCCTGGGTTCCCTTTTGTCGTGCCCTTTGACCTTGGTCCGGCAGACAAAGCAAGCTGACTGGCTTAGCGTCTGCCCGGAGTCACAACTGTCACAGAGCCTCAAATCCCAGCACTCCCTCTCAGCAGATCACAGTGCCCATTTACAAACCTGGAGGGCGAAAAAAAGACAACCATCAGGGGTGTATTCAGGGTCTTTAAAACGCTCAGAATATCGCAGATAGAACAAATCCAGTTGACACAATCCCCTATTCCATCTGAGAGACAATCATTTCTGTTCTACGCAATACATTCTCTCTCCGAACATTCCGTGACATTACATCCCTCGTAAACAGGCCTCAGATCTCCAAAGAAGACCTAAATACACTTTTGTTTGAGGAAAATGATTAGTAACAGACCACACATGTTTACATCTCAGTCATAAACTCAGCAAAAACAAAAACATCCCTTTTTCAGGACCCTGTCTTTCAAAGATTATTCGTAAAAATCCCAGATCTTCATTGTAAAGAGTTTAAACACTGTCTCCCATGCTTGTTCAATGAATCATGAACAATTAATGAACATGCACCTGTGGAACGGTCGTTAAGACACTAACAGCTTACCGATGGTAGGCAATTAGGGTCACAGTTATGAAAACTTAGGACACTAAAGAGGCATTTCTACTGACTCTGAAAAACACCAAAAGAAAGATGCCCAGGGTCCGTGCTCATCTGCATGAACGATGTGGCCGGGGCAATAACTTGCAATGTCCATACTGTGCGATGCCTAAGACAGTGCTACAGGGAGACAGGACGGACAGTGGCAGACCACGTGTAAAAACACCTGCACAGGATCAATACATCCAAACATCACACCTGCGGGACAGGTACAGGATGGTAACAACAACTGCCCGAGTTACACCAGGAACGCACAATCCCTCCATCAGTGCTCAGACTGTCCGCAATAGGCTGAGAAAGGCTGGACTGAGGGCTTGTAGGCCTGTTGTAAGGCAGGTCCTCACCAAACAACACCGGCAACAACGTCGCCTATGGGCACAAACCCACCGTCGCTGGACCAGACAGGACTGGCAAAAAGTGCTCTTCACTGACGAGTTGCGGTTTTGTCTCACCAGGGGTGATGGTCGGATTCGCGTTTATCGTCGAAGGAATGAGTGTTTCACCGAGGCCTGTACTCTGGAGCGGGATCGATTTGGTAGTGGAGGGTCCGTCTAATCTGGGGCGGTGTGTCACAGCATCATCGGACTGAGCTTGTTGTCATTGCAAGCAATCTTAATGCTGTGCATTACAGGGAAGACATCCTCCTCCCTCATGTGGTACCCATCTTACAGGCTCATCCTGACATAACCCTCCAGCATGACAATGCCACCAGCCATACCGCTCGTTTTGTGTGTGATTTCCTGCAAGACAGGAATGTCAGTGATCTGCCATGGCCAGCGAAGAGCCCGGATCTCAATCCCATTGAGCACGTCTGGGACCTGTTGGATCGGAGGGTGAGGACCATTCCCCCCAGAAATGTCTGGGAACTTGCAGGTGGCTTGGTGGAAGAGTGGGGTAACATCTCACAGCAAGAACTGGCAAATCTGGTGCACTCCATGAGGAGGAGATGCACTGCAGTACTTAATGCAGCTGGAGGCCACACCAGATACTGACTGTTACTTTGATTTTGACCCCCCCCCCCTCCTTTGTTCAGGGACACATTATTCCATTTCTGTTAGTCACATGTCTGTGGAACTTGTTCAGTTTATGTCTCAGTTGTTGAATCTTATGGTCATACAAATATTTACACATGTTAAGTTTGCTGAAAATAAACGCAGTTGACAATGAGAGGAGGTTTCTTTTTTTGCTGAGTTTATCAAGACGCTTTTTTTTTTTAAACGGCACAATCGATACATCCGGCGTCTGTTTGAAAAGCGGTGTGACTTTTTGGAGGTTTCAGGGCAATGTCTTAGAGAGGAATAACAGGAAGGAAATAAGAAGAGGCAGACACAGTCGGTCCCAAATCGAACGTGATTGTTAGATTATTTGTTTTATTTTAGATTTGGTTTCTTCTTTCTCGGGCTGCAACAGAGGCCATGCAACTTAGCAATTATACATTTAACGACTACGATGCACAAGGGAAAAGATCTGTAGAAAACGTGTCTAATATGTACAGGATACATCCCACATATACCAAGCCAATACATAAAACCATCACATATACAAAGGCAATGGAACCACATGGAAGATTCTACCCACAGTGCAAAGGGAATAGATAGCGGACAACCTACACGTTAACTACATATCGACAGCATTTGTGACACGTGTCAGCTTTGACATTAGGTTAGATGCCCAGGTTTAAGCCACTGCACAGCAGCAAAACTATGGGACAGCTAGGATGAAATAACAATTGATCCAAAAGGACATCTTGGAAATAGAGTTCCCCTAGCCTGGTATGCATCACCTTTTAGGCCTTAATGATCATCTTAAACCTTGGATGCATAGTTGAAATGATGGCAACGCAGCCACCCCACCTGTTTTGGTAAAAAGCTGAGATTGGCCTGGAGAAATGTAACCCTGACCATGATATCAAAATGATCGTTTTAACCATGTTGAGGCTATACCGTGTTTGTTTACATTTAGGTCACTGTCACAAAAATTGGCGTCAAAAAATATTTGGGGTTCTGATGGGGTAAAACACTTGAACTAAGCTCATGAGGCATTTATAAGTTATATTCTTCAAGAATCAATGGGTATATATCATTCATTTATAAGTCTAAAAATGGATGTAACAACTAAGGATTAGAGCTTTAACCTACTGTATTGCAGCAGATGTATTTTCCATGCTGGCAAAAATTAGTGTTAAACGGCTTCATCAGCTATTCTGACCAGTAGCATTTGCCATGGCATCATTCACATCTTCTATATGAATAGTCCACACCACCAAAATAACCTTTTGGCAAATATTGATTCTGCCCAAACATTCGTGAGCACAGTGAATAGGCCAACGTTTTGGTTATCTAACTAACCTACCATTCAAGCAGGAACCACAACCAGGTGGACACAGGACATGACGCAGTATTCTCTATGGGTAGAACAAGTAAACAGACCGTCTTTGCTCAAGAAACAAATGGGCTAGTTGCACAGCATAAATACCATCTATATAACTACAAAGGGGTGGTGATGCAAGTTTCCAACTAATTGACACAACACCTATTATGAATAATATAAACGTATAATTCAACATTTTCCAGTACCTCCCAATCCAGTGTTTACATATGCAAAGGAGTGTGGGCTACATTCATTTCAGATTATGTTGCAGACGTCCCATTCCATATTGAGTCGGATACCATGAATGGAAAAATAACTGTACCCTCTCGTAGCTTTTTTTTGTTGGCCAGGCAGTTACAAACCATCTCCTTTCACGATCGTCTTAACAAGCGGATCAAAACCATGAGCCACTGCAACATTGTAACACGAAAGGTAACGATAGGTTTAGTTTACTCGACCATGGCTGTTCGAGCCTTCCACTGGAAAACGTCGGGTTGATCACAGAATGGGACAAAAAGCTTCAGGCCAAGTCGGCGAATCACGATCAACATTGCAGGATGTGTTGCTTACTGCTTTGCAATGATTTCACCACGTGTAGACCTGAATACGTGTAGTAATTAACATTTATGTGAAACCGAAAGTCAGAATTGGTTCGTATTAGTGGGGAAAGTAAGTAACCCCCACAAATCGATGCATTACGAAAATAGAAAACAGCAGCATGTGTGTTGCAATGGACAAATACCCATCTACACAAATTAATAGGACAAAACTAGCACTAGGGACAACTTTGAAGCGATATATTGAAATAGCAAATTGAAGTATGTTTAAAGGTGTAACGTTAACTTCAGAGAATAAGGGGCTGACTTCCTAACGGAGCAAGGCCAAGTATGTTTACAGCTGAACGGGCATGGGATAAAAATGATATATAGCTTGGTTAGGTATAGTAACGTTAGATGCAAAGGGAAACCCTCTCTTACCCATTGTGTCTGACACAATATCCTTCATTATTGAACACGATATCACATATGTATACAGAGCTCCACGAGTCCCATCTTTCTTCGGTGAGGACAAATTATTCCATACACAAATAGACTTACACCAATAATTATCCTCGAGTAAAGTAAACCATTTTCAAAAGAATTTAGTCCTACGCGAAAGACGAGATTAAAATGTTATTTTCCACGATAAACAAGAACAGTAGAATAGTTCCAGATTTTGCATAAATAAATCTCCACTCCTGACTAGTATACTCCAAGCGATAACAAGGGCTTCTCTAAGACGTTCCAAACTTGTGCAGCTTTTTTTTTTCTCTCAAAGGAGTTGTTCCTGTTTCGCCAAAGCTTGGGGGAGGGGTGTTTGTCAAGCAAGCTGAAAAGCCCAGCCAGTTTAGAACACAGACAAAACTCACAGAGAAGTGAGAGCGAAGTCAATTTGTTATAGCCTACTAGGAACGACAGGGTAAAGATGATAATCGACTAACCAACTGCAAGACTAAGATAACCATACAATATCCTATGCATTTTGGGAAATTCAAATGTTTGCCTATTAGGCTGGACAGTAAATAACAGTGGTGTAAAAATACTTTCACCACTTAAGTCGTTTTTGGTGTATCTGTACTTGACTATTTATCTTTTTTACAACTTTTACTTCACGTCATTCCTAAAGATGTATATTTTACTCCATACATTTTTCCTGACACCAAAAGTACTCCTTACATGTTGAATGCTTAGCAAGGACAGGAAAATGTTTCAATAGAGCCCCACAGTGGAGGTGTCATAATACCCATAAAACCTAGCGGTCAAACAGGGAAATGGTTCCAATCATTTTTCCACCATTAATTTTTCCCATGGGGGATTTTAGAAAAAAGAAAAAAGCTCTGTTTGTGTAGGCTTACCCAGGAATGATGTTTCAACAACCATGTAAATTTCTCTTGGACAAGGTGACTTTTATCAATATGCTCGGCTCTATTTACTCTTAGATTAAAAAATGCTAATTATGATCAAAGTAGACATCGTGCAAAACTACAAATCCCTGCACGTCACATCTAGCTGACACCTTTGCTAACAGGTATTGTATCGATGTAAAACTTGCACAAGACAGTTCACAGAATTGTCCATTTAAAGAAATGTTGCCAATTTATGAATTACTACAGTTAGTTAACATTAGATAGTTAACCCAGAGATGTTTACCTTTGCCTCGATTCGGCAGTCTAATTTAGATCATCATGTAGTTCTTTATGATAGCCACATTAGCAGCTAATTAGCGTTTAATTTTTGGTGGGTAAATACAGGCGAATATATAGATAAAAGTCACCTTGTCCTGGAGAGATTTACACGGTTATCAAAACATCACGCAAGGGTAAGCCTACACGAAGCACTGCCCTTATTTTAAGTTTCTAAAATCCCTTATGGGAAAAATGAATGGTGGAAAAACTATTAGAACCCTTTCTTTGTTTGACCGCTAGGTTTTATAGGTATTATGACTCATACTGTGGTACTTTATACATGCGCTTATCTCTGGTCTGCCTCTGATCTGGTGGACTCACTAAACACACATGCTTCATTTGTAAATGATGTCTGCTCCAGCCTCTCCAATCTAACGTGTGTTTGTATGTGTGTGTATATCAGGGGGTTTGGATGAAAGCAGAAGACAAAATTCCACCTCGTGTGGACTAATAAAGTATACTTCTTGTCTTGTTTCCTCTGCTACCCCCACTTTGAAAAATAGTTTAACCCAAATTCCTAATCAGATTCTAGGTCAAGTCAATGTGCCATACTGTATGTGAACTGTTAGATCAATTGTAGTTGAAAGAGCCGTGCACCGCATGCCTGCACAGGAGACTATAGTAAATGAAGAAGCAGACACTTTCCTATAGCCTGACGTCTTTTTAGATGTCCTCAAAGGTTTGAACATCAAAGATGTAGGTGTGTTCTCTTCAAACTGCACCTGGCTACACCAACTTGATTCCCTCCACCCTTGCACTTATCCACTTGTTCTTCTTTGAACAGGTTTTGTTTTATATGGGTCTACCTGGCACCTACTTTGCCCCTCCCCCATAGGTTATATATTGGTTTAGGTAAGAGTCTGTTAAATGACAAGAAGTGAATGTGAAAGTATGTCCGTCATCTGTCTGTCTAACTGTCTGTGTCTGTCTTTATCAAATGTAGCAGACTGGAGAGATGAACAATCAACCTGGACAGATTCATATGATGGATCACTTAAACCCCTGGCATCTCAAGATGCCAGTAGTAGCCAACCTAGATATAACAAAGTAAATGGAAATCTTGGGCACTCCAATTAGTATAATACAGTATGTTAAGTTTCGTATGGTATGTATTAATTTGTGGATGTCCATCTTCCATTTAGTGTCTTATCTTACAAATTACAATTTGTATTATATGTTACGAATTTCAATTCGTACAATATGTTAGGAATTGCAATTCTTACTATGTTATGAATTTAAGAAAACGTATGATATGTTACGAATTCCAATTTGAAGTAGCTAACGTTAGCTAGGTGGTTAACACTAACCTTAGCTAGGTGGCTAACGTTAGCTAGGCTAGGGGTTAAGTGTTAAGATAAGGAGTTAGGTTAAAGGGTTAGTGGAAGGGTTAGCTAGCATGCTAAGTAGTTGCAAAATGCTTAAGTTATCCGTGATGAGATTCAAACGTGCAACCTTTGGGTTGCTAGGCATTCACGTTATACACCCACCAATCTACTCTGACCAACCCTCCTACTTTTGATTTTGCCTTTAGTAACATTCTATCCTATCCATACCAAACAAAACATACCATACTAATTTGATTATCCCGGTTTTACATTTACTATGTTACGTCTAGTCTATGAGATCATAGACTAGACGTATATGCTCTCTCTAATATGCTCTCTCTAATTCTCTCTCTCTTTCTCTCTTTCTTTCTCTCTCTCGGAGGACCTGAGCCCTAGGACCATGCCTCAGGACGACCTGGCATGATGTCTCCTTGCTGTCCCCAGTCCAGCTGGCCATGCTGCTGCTCCAGTTTCAACTGTTCTGCCTGCGGCTATGGAACCCTGACCTGTTCACCGGACGTGCTACCTGTCCCAGACCTGCTGTTTTCAACTCTCTAGAGACCGCAGGAGTGGTAGAGATACTCTTAATGATGGGCTATGAAAAGCCAACTGACATTTACTCCTGAGGTGCTGACTTGCTGCACCCTCGACAACTACTGTGATTATTATTATTTGACCATGCTGGTCACTTATGAACATTTTGAACATCTTGGCCATGTTCTGTTATAATCTCCACCCGGCACAGCCAGAAGAGGACTGGCCACCCCTCATAGGAAGAAACCTAGAGAGGAACCAGGCTAAGTTTTGGCCTTTCTAGGGCGTTTTTCCTAGCCACCGTGCTTCTACACCTGCATTGCTTGCTGTTTGGGGTTTTAGGCTGGGTTTCTGTACAGCACTTTGAGATATCAGCTGATGTACGAAGGGCTATATAAATCAATTTGATTTGATTTGATTTGATGTTGTACTAGCAGCCAGTACAGACTTCAGGATAGAAGTCTTTGTCTTTTGTCACATTTGGGTTTCCCTGTGTCCCTTACTAAGGACATGCTATTGGCTGTACTCTATAGTATCCTCTGACCGTACTAGTCGGATCCCCTCAGATGTAGGGTACAACACACTCACAAAACCAAAGAAAGAGAATGCCATCTCAGAGATACCAATTGCAATTTTTCACAGTCACTTGCCTCTCTTAAAACACTGTTCCTTCAAATAGCTGCGCAAGAGTGATAACATGCAATAGGGATTCTTTGTATCAACACAACAGAACAGACACTAGGCAAATGTTTATCTGCTCTATTTACACAAGAAGATATAGTTCTTTATATTGGCTAGAAATAGCAGCGAATGATCAGAGAGACCTATCGGCACATAGCTGTTTCTTGATTCGATATGGAGACAAAGACAGTGAATGTTAGAAGGAGGAGAGGAAGCACTAGATTTTTGTCTGTTGTTCGTTCTGATGCATACTAAGCATGCAACGGAGGGGGTGGGGGGTGGGCTGGCAGACTCAAGGGATTAAAAGCGTTTGTTTGCCATGTAATCCTTTGCTTGAACCCACAGCACCACCACTACGCACCCAACAGACTCCCGGGATCCCAGAAAGAGCAGAGCGAGAGAAAGAGGGAGAGACAGAGAGTGAGACAGAAAGAGAGAGAGAGAGAGAGAGAGACAGAGAGAGAGAGAGGGAGAGCGAGAGAGATAAAACGACAACATTCTAAGTGAATACTCCGTTCTGGGGCGAAACAATTCCCTTAGAAGTTCCATGGCAATTGCTTTTACCGTTTTACTCTGTCGATTCGTGTGCCTCTCAGATAACAAGGGGGAGAAAAAAGAAGGCCATCCTTTTTCCTCTTTCGAAGTGATGTGTAAGATCGTCCCCGGCTGATAAAATGTCTGTTCCTCTACCCCCAGAGAGTACATGACAGACATGTTTCAGACATATACCATTTACTATATGGGCGAAAACAGAGACAGTTGTCAATGTTTGCATACGTTGATATATAATATGGTGCCTGACATCCCTCAGTGTTACAGGGTTGTGTTCAGCAGGATACACCGTGGCAAATGTTTTGCAACGGAAAACAAAACATTTCTTTCTTATTAGAACAAGTCTAGATAATCCCTCCCCGTTTCAGTCTGTTATCTTCCGATTAATGCCTAACGAACATGACCCTGTTGTGTCTCCACAGAGTTAAATGTTTACGCAACACAGTGAGTAAAAACATCAGTTACACACGTTTTTCATGCTTAACACCCCAGCAAGAGGTGACATCTGGTAGCACGGAAAGCAAAAACATATTCTGTTCACAATGAGGCATGGGCTTTATTTCTATCCTGCTATCTAGTGTTCCAGGTCTAAGCTGACACTCTAAGTGAATGTATGTCATTGCCGTAGGTTAATAAAAAGACCAACATATGTGACTGCTTAGAACAGTGCAATAGTCAAACAGAGGGACTTAGTGGTGCCGCTCATCCATAAAGAGGTATGTTTTTATGTGATCTATATACAGTACCAGTCAAAAGTCTGAACACACCTACTCATTCAAGGGTTTTTCTTTATTTGTACTATTTTCTATAGTGAATAGTGAAGACATCAAAACTATTAAATAACACATATGAAATCATGTAGTGATCTATATTTTTGATTGTTCAAAGTAGCCACATTTCGCCTTGATGACAGCTTTGCACAGTCTTGGCATTCTCTCAACCAGCTTCACCTGGAATGATTTTCCAACAGTTTTAAAGGAGTTCCCACATATGCTGAGTACTTATTTTCCTGCTTTTCCTTCTCTCTGCGGTCCAAACCATCTCAATTGGGTTGAGGTCGGGTTATTGTGGAGGCTAGGTCATCTGATGCAGCACTCCATCACTCTCCTTCTTGGTCAAATAGCCCTTACACAGCCTGGAGGTGTGTTTTGGGTCATTGTCCTGTTGGAAAAACAAATGATAGTCCCACTAAGCGCAAACCAGATGGGATGGCGTATCACTGCAGAATGCTGTGGTAGCCATGCTGGTTAAGTGTGCCTTGAATTCTAAATAAATCACTGACAGTGTCACCAGAAAAGTACCCCCACACAATCACAGCTCCTCCATGCTTCACTGTGGGAACCACACATGCGAAGATCATCCGTTCACCTACTCTGCATCTCACAAAGACACGGCGGTTGAAACCAAAAATCTCAAATTTGGACTAATCAGACCAAAGGACAGATTTCCACCTGTTTAATGTCCATTACTCGTGTTTCTTGGCCCAAGCAAGTCTCTTCTTATTGGTGTCCTTTAGTAGTGGTTTCTTTGCAGCAATTCAACCATTAAGGCCTGATTCACGCAGTCTCCTCTGAACAGTTGATGTTGAGATGTGTCTGTTACTTGAACTCTGTGAAGCATTTATTTGGGCTGCAATTTCTGAGGCTGGTAACTCTAAAACTTATCCTCTGCAGCAGAGGTAACTTTGGGTCTTCCTTTCCTGTGGCGGTCCTCATGAGAGCCAGTTTAATCATAGCGCTTGGTGGTTTTTGCGACTGCACTTGAAGAAACATTCAAAGGTCTTGAAATGTTCCGTATTGACTGACCTTCATGTCTTAAAGTAATGATGGACTGTCGTTTCTCTTTGCTTATTTGAGCTGTTCTTGCCACAATATGGACTTGGTCTTTTACCAAATAGGGCTATCTTCTCTATACCACCCCTACCTTGTCACAACACAACTGATTGGCTCAAACGCATTAAGAAGGAAATAAATTCCACAAATTAATTTTTAACAAGGCACACCTGTTAATTGAAATGCATTCCAGGTCACTACCTCATGAAGCTGGTTGACAGAATGCCAAGAGTGTGCAAAGCTGTCATCAAGGCAAAGGGTGGCTACTTTGAAGAATCTAAACTATATTTGGATTTTATTTGTTTAATACTTTTCTGGTTACTACGTGATTGCATATGTGTTATTTCATAGTTTTGATGTCTTCACTATTATTCTACAATGTAGAAAATAGTCCAAATAAAAACTTGGAATGAGTACGTGTGTCCAAACTTTTGACAGTTACCGTAGGAGGGGATCATGTCCCAGTCACACCCTTTGTTGGTGTGCTAGTGTAACAGCATAGCTTTCCTCCCTCTCCTCGCCCCTACCTGGGCTCGAACCAGGGACCCTCTGCACACATCGACAACAGCCACCCTCGAAGCATCGTTACCCATCGCTCCACAAAAGCCACGGCCCTTGCATAGCAAGGGGAACAACTACTTCCAGGTCTCAGAGCGAGTGACGTCACCGATTGAAACGCTATTAGCGCGCACCACCGCTAACTAGCTAGCCATTTCACATCGGTTACACTAGTGTGTCAGCTCTCCCATTTGTGTATCCATCCAGGGCATCACCAGGAAGATACAAGTGGTGTATTTCTTATGGTAGCCCTACCAGAAAACAACAGTGGTGAGGGATGACTTGAACATCACTATGGCGCCAATATTATGGTTGCATTCTCTGACCAGTTCCATTTCTTTTTTATTTCACCTTTATTTGTGACTCTATGGCCGACACTGTTAACTTATTGTTCTACTATAAGTCAAGTAGATGACCTTGCTGTGCACAACTGTAGATTTTTAAAGATTTTTAAAGTGAGTGGTCACTGAGTGAGACACATACAACCATTCACAACATTGAGAGTGGACAATCATTTGTATTTCTTTGAAGAAAAAGGCCTTTCAAATTCATTGAGGCTTATCTAACAGCAGTCTTCCAGATAAAGATTTGATTGCTTTTGCAATTCATCACCACTTTCCAGTTATCTCTCCTCCCCTCTCCTCCCCGCTCCCCTTCCCTCTCATCTCCTCTTCATTCCCCTCCTCTACAATGGAGGTAGATATCTAAACAAGCTCCAATTAAATGAATGCACCTCTCTAGTGAAATTACATCAATGAGCTAGTCATCAACAAGGAATTTGATAGCAAACCATTCTATTGAGTGCCCTATAATTGATTCAATAACCGCTAATCAGAGAGCTGAAAACAGCAATAAAAATTGGATGTAATTGTTGTCATACAGAAATTAAATCATACACTCAGTTCAGAGTGGATACGTTGAACAACAACCTGGCAAATTAACTAATTAAATATTGATATCCTATTGAAGTGAATCCTGTTCATGTGTGAGTAACGCATAGTTTTTCCCCTACCCAATAAGGAACCTTTGAAGACGATTTTTATCTCTCAGCTTGTTTGTCTGTGAGGTTTTTTGTCCGTGCGTATATCCGGCCCTGCGAAGAAATATGATCCTTTGACTCTGAACAAACCTCGTAACAAAGAAAAGTACTTCTGCTGAGCCAGCACTCTTGCCTTAATTAATTTTCACCACTTTTTTTCCAGTGGACATGTTTTACAATGGCCCTAGCTCTGTCTGCTGTCACCACATTACAAAGCCCTTTCTTCTCTCCTCCTGCAGGAACACTGGTGAGTCAAGGTGTGCATTCCAGATCACACTCTATTCCCTATGTAGTGCAGTACTTTTGACCAGGACCCATAGGGCTGTGGTCAAAAGTAGTGCACAGCATAAGGATTAGGGTGCCATCTGGGAAATATCCAAGGCCTTTCATAGTCTTTACTGCTGAAGACCATTTGTGAAACCAACAGCTTCAGGATATTCTATTACATTCACATTTTAGTCATTTAGCAGACGCTCTTATCCAGAGACACTTACAGGAGCAATTAGGGTTAAGTGCCTTGCTCAAGGGCACATCGACCGATTTTTCACATAGTCGGCTCAAGGATTTGGTTACTCGTCCAACACTCTTAACTGTTAGGCTACCTGCCGCCCCCTTCTATAGATGTCCTTGGTAAATACTGGCCAAGGAAACAAGTCATGTAAGCAATGAAATGTTGTGACTCACCTTCGTGTACCTCTGGTACGTGTGTGTGTTGTGTGGGTCCATGTGCAAGCATACAGTAGAGATCGGAAGTTTATATACACATACAGTAGGTTGGAGTCATTAAAACTCATTTTTGAACCTATTGTTATGGTTAAAACTATGGTTTTGGCAAGTCGGTTAGGACATCTACTTTGTGCATGACACAAGTAATTTTTCCAACAATTGTTTACAGAGAGATTATTTCACTTATAATTCATTGTATCACAATTCCAGTGGGTCAGAAGTTCACATACACTAAGTTGACTGTGCCTTTAAACAGCTTGGAAAATTCCAGCACATTATGGAATGTCTTTAGAAGCTTCTGATAGGCTAATTGACATAATTTTAATCAATTGGAGGTGTACCTGTAGATGTATTTCAAGACCTACCTTCAAACTCAGTGCCTCTTTGCTTGACATTATTAGAAAATCTAAAGAAATCAGCCAAGACCTCAGAAAAAATTATAGACCTCCACAAGTCTGGTTCATCCTTGGGAGCAATTTCCAAACGCCTGAAGGTACCAAGTTGATCTGTATAAACAATCGTACGCAAGTATAAATACCATGGGACCACGCAGCCGTCAAACCGCTCAGGAAGGAGACGTGTTCTGTCTCCTAGACATTAATGTACTTTGCAAAAAGTGCAAATCAATCCCAGAACAACAGCAAGGGACCTTGTGAAGATGCTGGAGGAAATAGGTACAAAAGTATCTATATCCACAGTAAAACGAGTCCTATATCGACATAACCTGAAAGGCCGATCAGCAAGGAAGAAGCCACTGCTCATAAACCGGCCATAAAAAAGGCAGACTATGGTTTGCAACTGCACATGGGGACAAAGATCATACTTTTTGGGAAAATGTCCTCTGGTCTGATGAAACAAAAATAGAACTGTTTGGCCATAATGACCATCGTTATGTTTGGAGGAGAAAGGGGGAGGCTTGCAAGCCAAAGAACACCATCCCAACCGTGAAGCACGGGGGTGGCAGCATCATGTTGTGGGGGTGCTTTGCTGCAGGAGGGAATGGTGCACTTCACAAAATAGATGGCATCATGAGAAAGGAAGATTATGTGGATATATTGAAGCAACATCTCAAGACAATAGTCAGGAAGTTAAAGCTTGGTCGCAAATGGGTCTTCCAAATGGACAATGACCCCAAGCATACTTCAAAAGTTGTGGAAAAATGGCTTAAGGACAACAAAGTCAAGGTATTGGAGTGGACATCACAAAGCCCTGACGTCAATCCTATAGAACATTTGTGGGCAGAACTGAAAAAGCATGTGCGAGCAAGGAGGCCTACAAACCTGACTCAGTTACACCAGCTCTGTCAGGAGGAATGGCCCAAAATTCACCAAACTTCTTGTGGGAAGCTTGTGGAAGGCTTGCCGAAACGTTTGACCCAAGTTAAACAATTTAAAGGCAATGCTACCAAATACTAATTGAGTGTATGTAAACTTCTGACCCACTGAGAATGTGATGAAAGAAATACAAGCTGAAATAAATAATTCTCTCTACTATTATTCTGACATTTCACATTCTTAAAATAGTGATCCTAACTGACCGACAGACAAGACAGGAAATTTTTAATGTGATTAAATGTCAGGAATTGTGAAATACTGAGTTTAAATGTATTTGGCTAAGGTGTATGTAAACTTCCGACTTCAACTGTGTGTGTGTGTGTGTGTGTGTGTGTGTGTGTGTGTGTGTGTGTGTGTGTGTGTGTGTGTGTGTGTGTGTGTGTGTGTGTGTGTGTGTGTGTGTGTGTGTGTGTGTGTGTGTGTGTGTGCGCGCGTGCGGGCAGTGCAAATGAATACACTCATCTCAATGACAGAGGAGACGTTGTCAACAGTTGTACAACGGGTGGGTCTAATCCTTCATGCTGATTGGTTAAAACCGCATTCCAGCCAGTGTCTATTCCACAAGTTACCAACGGCTAAATCTATGACGTAAAAATGCCTATTTACTCTGTTCCATCTGACTGCGCAATCCACTGTCTCATCAGCCCAGCCAGGCAATTTATATACTTGATCTCCACTATTAAAAGCATCTAGATAGTATCTCACATTTATTTTAGACTAACGTTTAGTTTTCAACAACTGTCTCTACTGCATTTGCAACATTGTTTCAATATTCAATCTGTCCCATAGTAATGAACGTGTCGGGACGAGAAAGACAGGCAGATAGCGTTTCTCAGCCAGTCGAAATTATGAATCAGCAGGCATCATTTTTTATGGATATATGCAAAGAAATGTCAATTGAAAAAAGGTTAAACGAAACAAAATTCAGCTAGTTTGCAGTCTTTCCAGCTTCAGTTGGAAGTGATTGTGTTAGCTGTGTTGTTGACTATCTCCTCTGAACAAGTGTCCTGATTAGAGAGCACATTTTCTATGCCAAGCAAAATCAAGCCTCATTAGCTCATTGTTATGGGTGTATCCAAATAAATGTCACTAGAAAACAGCTTAAATAAACGCAAATAAACGCCGCTACTTTGCTATTATTATGGCTACACTGTTAGACGTGACTGTAAGTTAGCTGTAGTTGGCTAACTAGTAAGCAAGGGATAAGATTGTTGTCAGCCAGTATGACAATGAAACATTTAGAACAAGCAGCAGGATCGCGTCCATAAATACAGAACAAAAAGACTGAACTGGGTCGAGTCGATGGCAACCGAACCAGTAGAATGAACGACTAGCCCGCTTGGGTAGCAGCCCTAGATTTGTGTCGGGACTATATCTTGTGAAAGGATGAAATATTATGAATCAATTAATCAAAATAAAATAAAAATATGTAAATCAACATTTGAACATGTTGTTAACCCGTTGTATAAAAGTGATAATGTCCTTGAAGCCGGTGTTTGGAGGATATATTGACACAGTTAACAACACCCGTGCCAATATATCCTCCAAACACCGGCTTCTCTGGCATTATCACTTAAATATGCAACAGAGATACCATTATCATTCCAGTTCCATGCAGCTTCTAGGCACTGAAGGTTGCTGTATGGCTGTGAGAGGACCACCTCTATGTACACAGATAGGGGGCATCAGGGTGTCATAAATTCAGACAAGTAGCTCCTCTCTGTGGGGGGGGGGGGGTTCTTCTATCCTTGTGCGGTCCTAAAATCCCCCTAAGTCCCCACAACTATAGTAAAACAAGGAACATTTTCCCTCGTTGGATAATTTCCCAAATCCCCATGGGGACAAAGGCTATTTAAGCTTAGAGGTTACGTTTAGGGTTAGGCTTACAATTAGGTTTAGGGTTAGAATTAGAAATAGGGTAAGGGGTTAGTGGTTAGTGGTTAGGTTTAGTATTATTGTTAGGAGTTAGGTTCAGGGATTTGGTTAGGGCTTGGGTAAGGGTTAGGGAAAAATGATTTTGAATGGAAATGAATTTTAGGTCCCCATGAGTATAGAAGAACAAAATGTTTGTGTATGTGTGTGTGTCTGTCTGTCTCTCTGTGCCTGCACCTATGTCTGTGTGCATAGGTATCATTTTGAACCAAAGGTTTCAACTGTAAATTTCTTATGAATTCCTTTATAAACTGGATGCCCATGTAGACCACTTTTTCAGTACTTACATCGTTGACGTTGAGCAAGCTTCTCTATGAATACTGGAAGTCATGTGCAAGGTTAAGACTCGTTTGAGTGGAAATCAAGTAAATCAGTTGGCTAGCAAGCACTGTGGACGTTTGAGTGAATTACTCTTCATTATCACAAGACTGAACGACCTGCCAGAAATAGAAATTTGTCCAAATTCAATTTAGCTGTCATGTACTGTAATAAAAGGTTCAAAATATTTCCAGGTTTATTCTTAGTCTCTCTTATAACACAAATTCACAGGTCTCAAGCAGACACAAGTATTAAAAGGTCACAGACACGTCCATCTGTGACCTTCAATCGATATCTATGATATGCTATGCTGTAATATACTTTACAATACTATATACTATTCCATACTGTATGTAATATTATTGTATTCTATAGTATCCTTTTCTTATCCTCTCTTGGGCAGGGGACAGTATTTTCACCTCTGGATGAAAGCGTGCCCAAATTCAACTGCTTGCTACTCAGGCCCATAAGCTAGGATATGCATATCATTAGTAGATTTGGATAGAAAACACTCTAATGTTTCCAAAACTGTTGAAATAATGTATGTGAGTATAACAGAACTGATATGGCAGGCGAAAACCCGAGGAAAATCCAACCAGGAAGTACTATTATTTTGAAAGGCTGTTTTTCCATTGAAAGTATCCACCATACAAAGACTTAGGACCCAGTTCACGAGCTCTATGGCTTCCTCTACACGTGACCAGTCTTTAGGCATTGTTTCAGGCGTTTACTCTGAGGGATGAGGGAGATACAGCACTTTCAATGAGAGGACAGTGGAAATTTCCACGAGCCAAGCGCGTGATCGGGAGCGCACCTTTCTTGTTTCTCCTTTTCTATTGACGAAGCTTTTGTTCGGTTGAAATATTATTGATTATTTATGACAAAAACAACCTGAGGATTGATTTTAAACATCGTTTGACATATTTCTACAAAATTTTATTGTACTTTTTTAAACTTTCGTCTGGACTTAGTGCCCGCGCCTTCGGATTGCATTTGGATTACTGGACTAAATGCGCCAACAAAAAGGAGGTTTTTGGTCATAAAGAGGGACATTATCGAACAAAACAAACATTTATTGTCTAACATAGAGACCTGGGAGTGCCACCAGATGAAGATCATCAAAGGTAAGTGATTCATTTTAATTCTATTTCTGACTTTTGTGACACCTTTCCTTGGTTGGAAAATGGCTGTATGGTTTTCTGTGGCTAGGCGCTGACCTAACATAATCGCAAAGTGTGCTTTTGCCGTAAAGCCTTTTTGAAAACTGACAGCGGTTGCATTAAGGAAAAGTTTATCTTTATTCTTATGTTTAACACTTGTATCTTTTATCAATGTTTATGATGAGTATTTCGGTAATTTGATGTGGCTCTGCACTTTCACCGGATGTTTGTTTGAGACAATGCATTTCTGAACATAACACACCAATTTCAAATGATGTTTTTGGACATAAAGATGAACTTTATCGAACAAAATACACATTTATTGTGTAACATGAAGTCCTGTGAGTGCCATCTGATGAAGATCATCAAAGGTTAGTGATTCATTTAATCGCTATTTCTGACTTTTGTGAGCCCTCTCATTGGCTGGAAAATGGCTGTATGGTTCTGTGATTAGGCGCTGACCTAACATAATCGTTTGGTGTGCTTTTGCCATAAAGCCTATTTGAAATCAAACACTGTGGTTGGATTAACAAGAAGTTTGTCTTTAAAATGGTGTATAATACTTGTATTTTCGAGGAATTTTAATTATGGGATTTCTGTTTTGAATTTGGCGCCCTGCAATTTAACTGGCTGTTGTCTAATGTCCCACTTGTACCAGAGAGGTTAATTAACTGCATGCATAGTGAGTTGAGCCAACCCTGCCCAAAGCGTAGGGTCTGACTAGTATTTTACATCCACAGCTGAGTGGAAATCAAAGTGACTGGTGCCATCAACTCTCTAGCAGACCAACTGCCCAGCAGACCAACTGCCCAGCAGACCAATACTCTGCTCCATGGATCAGTAACCCATTTTATATAATACATCAATATGATCGGTGAGCGTTTGCCATGTTACGTTAAGGAATGAGGTGTTTCACATCGGATTTGCCTGAATGTTAGGTTTTTCAACAGCATTCTGTTATTTGCAAGACGACACAACAAATAAAGGACCAAAAGACATAGAGGTGTCCAATGTGATCTTCTGTGTTGGTTTGTAGCCCAGTTCTATAGCCAGAGGTATGGCTATGCAGTAAGTACGGCTCAGTATAGATCAGCCTGCTGCGATTTGGGTGGAAGCCGACCTGAACCGTACAGTGCTGGCTCTGAGATACTCTTTGGTCAACAGGAAACTATGCAGGAAGCGTGACACGACCAACAAGTGATTTATGCACGTGATTGTTGATTTGTAACGGGTGATTCTGTTGTTTTTAATTGCATCGAGTGTAAACTGTCAGTCTTTCCCACCTGTCATCTCTCTGACAGGAGCACAATGGAAATAGGCATTATTGTGTTTAATCCTTGATCATTTTTCATGTATATATTATTGTCTCCGGCTGGAGAACCAGCCTAGGTCCTACTACTCATCCATTAAATGAAATCAGTCAATCTATAATGGTGTAATTAATGACCTTACATTTGTGGCACACACACAGGTGAGGGGATAGCAGGTAGGGCTACAAGATTCTCCTGGGGAATTGGAAATAAAGGCCGCTGATGCGTGGTCAGACTGCTCATAAGTCATTCTTCGTCCCTCCAATGTAAATATACCTTAAAGCTAAGCTCAGCTCAATGGTATGAAAAGGGTATCCTATCAAGGAGAGGCAGTGGCTCAGAGAATCACTCACACCATTTTTCTGAACCCCATCCAGCCCAGAACTCTGTGAATATCAATGAGATTTCACTGGGTGGACCCCTTTGTTTCCTTGAGGCATCATTGAAAAATCAATATCTCTCTCCTAAACCTTGGCAATGTGGCAAGCTATTGACTTGGGAGGATTTTACCCTCTCATCTTCCTCATTCAAACCCCGAAAACAGTGGGATCTGGGAAAGCGGTGGGATCTCTCTTTTCTCTGTGAATGTCCTATAAACAGAGTCAAGGCGGGGTAGACAGGAAACGGACCCAAGCTCCTGCAGGTCAAAGGTCACTTGACCTTTGTAAATGTATATTGGTGTGAGAGTGTCCTGTGTTGACCCTGTTTATGGGGCCAGCCAGCCGCAGTGGTTTAATTTGTCCTTCCTTTGCGGGGAGAGCTTTATCAGTGCAGTGTAGCTGCCTAACATAGGTGTGTGTGTGTGTGTGTGTGTGTGTGTGTGTGTGTGTGTGTGTGTGTGTGTGTGTGTGTGTGTGTGTGTGTGTGTGTGTGTGTGTGTGTGTGTGTGTGGTGATGGCGTCAAAGGTCAAGTCTTGCAAGCTTCCTGTGGTCATAAATTGACGAAGTACAGGCTTCCATCACACCCCATCGGACACACACAGACCTCAAGTCTCTAGATACCTTAATATGACTCCAGGTCCTCACTGAACAATATAGCTACTAGGAATGGAATAGGCCCATCCTCCCCTTTCAAGAGCAGCCAATCGCATGCACGTGCATGTCTGTGTGCTAAAAGGGAAGTCAGCCAATCCAGCCAACCTCATTGACCCAAAACTGATTGACTGTTTCCAGGTCAGCCTCGATCTTGGTGTTGGGCAATTGCCACCTCCGGTTCCACAGCCACAGCCTTCCCTCAAACTAAATCCAGATCTTTTTAGTAAAGCAGCACTTTTGCACTGTTGCAGTAACTGTTTTGCTCTTTTCCCCCCGAAATAACATGGCAGCCCTGTGAGAGCAGGCTAAAAATAAACCACTGACACGGTAAGAAGGCCAAGGAGGCAGAGAGAGAAACCAAAGGTATGGCTGCTCTCTCTCCCTCGCCTCAAGTACACACATCACCATTGACCCAAGGCTCACTGTCAAGGCTATTGGGTTATCTAGGTTGTGTGTGTGGTTGTGTGTGTGCGCGCGCTCTGTATGTGTGCATGTATTCTTCGAGATGTACAATGTATTTTTCAAGAGAGAGCTGTTTCAGAAAGGCAGCATTAGTATCTTTACTTGTTCACTCTGATTCTGGTATGAGGCTGGTAATATTTGGTTTGGCACTCTGAGCTGAAATACTTATACGAGGTCTGCTTTATTTCTTAAGATTGTTTAAGTACAAACTTGGACTGAGCTGAAGTATCAAATGGCACCTTCATGGACAATTCATGGACAAGCATTCCCATTTTGCCCCAAAATATAATATCCTCTAAAAACACTACTACATTCATTATTCCCACCAAATGCTTTCATTCCCATCTAATCCTGAGGCAAATCCTCAATCAAAATGCTTTCTCTATAATGAATGGATGAGATGGCGTGGATGACACACAAGAGCCAGCTTGGGGAGGGGCTTGAATTTCATGAAGCATCCTTACAGTATCGGCATTACAGTGTACTGAAACACCTATCTGAATCTAAGCATGCAGGAGAGAGCTGTAGTAGAGAGCTTAGACCGTTAGCTAGTTAAAGCTGTCATTAGAGAAGGATCACTGTGGCTGACAACGCCCCACCTACACACACAAACACACACACACACTCGCACACTCTAGCATACACACACATGCATGCGTGCATGCATGAGTGAATGCAGAGACACACCCATGCATGCACACACACAATACACACACACACACACACGCGCACACACACACACACACACACACACACACACACACACACACACACACACACACACACACACACACACACACACACACACACACACACACACACTCACATACAGAGGGAAAACACACACACATACAAGGTGCAGCACTGTTTACATCCAGACCCTGCCCCCCCCCCCCCCTCCCCTCCCCTGAGACCCATTTCACATTCCTCCACCAGCCTCCCTGCATTCTTTGCGTGGTGAGGAGGGGGCCTAACCGGACTCTCTTTCCTCCATCTCTCTCTTTCTCTCTGTTTCCTGCACTCCCTTTCTGTCTTTTTTCACTCTCTATCTCTCACTCTCTCATTCAACACTCCTTTTCCCTCCCATTCTCTTTCACTGTTTATTGCAATCCTTTCTTGGTCACCCCTTTCTCTCTTTCTCCTGACTTTTTTTTTACATTTCTCCCTCACTCACCAAGTCTCTCTCACACACACGCCCCTCCTCTATTTCTCTTTTTCTCCTAGTCCCCTCCCCATCTCCCCCCCCCCCCCCCCCCCCACTCTCCATCTCTCTCAGTGAAGGTAATTTGGAAGTAATGAGAGCTGAGGAGAGCTGAGCTGAGTGGCAGGGGGGACGAGAGGAGCGAGAGAGGAGCGTATATTTGCGTCAGTCACCGGTCGGCGCTCCTATTTCAATGCTTCCCTTTAGTCCAGTTTAATGGAGTCCCACACCAGGTCTTTGTCCTGCCACAGGGCTTTATACCTAACCCCCCTCCTCCCTTCTCTTTTTCCCTCCCACCAGAGAAAAGAAGGGGGAAACAGACCACGTGGGAGCTAGAGGCAGCAGGCAGCGTCTCTTCTATCTAAATACAGGAGCCCCAATTTATTACAAACCCAGTGGTGGGAATAAGAGAGAGAGAGAGAGAGACAGAGAGACAGAGAAAGATGAAATGGCGAAGGCACGGCAACAGTGCAGCACCCGGCCTCACCCGACTGCAATCAAGGAACCTACCAGGTACAACCCTAAATCCGTAACCATGGGCATCCCGAACAACTTGCCCTCTACACCTCTGCTGTCTTCAACCAGGATCTCAGCGATCACTGCCTCATTGCCTGCGTCCGTAATTGGTCTGCGGTCAAACAACCACACCTCAACACTATCAAACGCTCCCTAAAACACTTCAGTGAGCAGGTCTTTCTAATCGACCTGGCCGGGGTATCCTGGAAGGATATGGACCTCATCCCATCAGTAGAGGATGCCTGGTTATTCTTTAAAAGTGCTTTTCTCACCATCTTAAATAAGCATGCTCCATTCAAAAATATTTGAACTAAGAACAGATCTAGCCCTTGGTTCACCCCAGTCTTGACTGCCCTTGACCAACACAAAAACATCCTGTGGCGTTCTGCATTAGCATTGAATAGCCCCCGCGAGATGCAACTGTTCAGGGAAGTCTGGAACCAATATACACAGTCAGTTAGGAAAGCTAAGGCTAGCTTTTTCAAACAGAAATGTGCATCCTGTAGCACTAATTACAAAAGGTTTTGGGACACTGTCAAGTTCATGGAGAATAAGAGCACCTCCTCCCAGCTGCCCACTGCACTGAGGCTAGGAAACACTATCACCACCGATAAATCTACGATAATCGATCATTTCATAAGCATTTTTCTACGGCTGGCCATGCTTTCAACCTGGCTACCCCTACCCCGGCCAACAGCTCTGCACCCCCTGCGGCAACTTGCCCAAGCCCCCCCTGCTTCTCCTTCACCCAAATCCAGACAACTGATGTTCTGAAAGAGCTGCAAAATCTGGATCCCTACAAATCAACTGGGATAGACAATCTGGACCCTCTCTTTCTAAAATGATCCGCCGAAATTGTTGAAACCCCTATTACTAGCCTGTTCAACTTCTCTTTAGTATCGTCTGAGATCCCCAAAGATTGGAAAGCTGCCGCGGTAATCCGCCTCTTCAAAGGGGGAGACACTCTAGACCCAAACTGTTATAGACCTATATCCATCCTGCCCTGCCTTTCTAAAATATTCGAAAGCCAAGTTAACAAACAGATCACTGACCATTTCGAATCCCACTGTACCTTCTCCACTATGCAATCTGGTTTCCGAGCTGGTCATTGGTGCACCTCAGCCACGCTCAAGGTCCTAAACGATATCATAACCGCCATTGATAAAAGACAGTACCGTGCAGCTGTCTTCATCGACCTGGCCAAGGCTTTCGACTCTGTCAATCACTGCATTCTTATGGGCAGACTCAATAGCCTTGGTTTCTCAAATGACTGCCTCGCCTGGTTCACCACTTCTCAGATAGAGTTCAGTGTGTCAAATCGGAGGGCCTGTTGTCCGGACATCCGGCAGTCGACAGGGTTCAATTCTCGGGCCGAAATCTTTTCTCTGTATACATCAATGATGTCGCTCTTGCTGCTGGTGATTCCTTGATCCACCACTATGCAGACGACACCATTCTGTATACGTCTGGCCCTTCTTTGGACACTGTGTTAACAAACCTCCAAACGGGCTTCAATACAATACAACTCTCCTTCCGTGGCCTCCAACTGCTTTTAAATGGTAGTAAAACTAAACCGATTGCTGCCCGCACCCGCCCGCCCGACCAGCATCACTACTCTGGACGGTTCTGACTTAGAATATGTGGACAATACAAATACCTAGGTGTCTGGTTAGACTGTAAACTCTCCTTCCAGACTCACATTAAGCATCTCCAATCCAAAATGAAATCTAGAATTGGCTTCCTATTTCGCAACAATGCCTCCTTCACTCATGCTGCCAAACATACCCTCGTAAAACTGACTATCCTACCGATCCTTGACTTTGGCAATGTCGTTTACAAAATAGCCTCCAACACTCTACTCAGCAAACTGGATGTAGTCTATCACTGTGCCATCCATTTTGTCACCAAAGCCCCATATACTACCCACCACTGCGACCTGTATGCTCTCGTTGGCTGGCCCTCGCTACATATTCATCGCCAAACCCACTGGATCCAGGTCATCTATAAGTCTTTGCTAGATAAAGCCCCGCCTTATCTCAGCTCACAGGTCACCATAGCAACACCCACCCATAGCATGCGCTTCAGCAGATATATTTCACTGGTCATCCCCAAAGCCAACACCTCTTTGGCCGCCTTTACTTCCAGTTCTCTGCTGCCAATGACTGGAACGAATTTCAAAAATCACTGAAGCTGGAAACTTATATCTCCCTAAAACTTTAAGCATCAGCTGTCAGAGCAGCTTACCGATCACTGTACCTGTACACAGCCAATCTGTAAATAGCACACCCAACTACCTCATCCCCATATTGTTATTGATCTTTTTGCTCTTTTGCACCCCAGTATCTCTACTTGCACATCATCATCTGCAAATCTATCACTCCAGTGTCAATGCTAAATTGTAAATATTTTGCCTCGATGGCCTTTTTATTGCCTTACCTCCCTAATGTTCTACATTTGCACATACTGTACATATATTTTTCTATTGTGTTATTGACGGAAAGTTTGTTTGTGTAACTCTGTATTGTAGTTTTTGTCACACTGCTTTGCTTTATCTTGTCCAGGTCGCAGTTGTAAATGAGAACTTGTTCTCAACTGGCCTAACTGGTTAAATAAAGGTGAAATAAATCAAATATATATATTTTTTTAAGTCTAAAGTCAAATGTCTGCTGTTTGCTGATGATCTGGTGCTTCTGTCCCAAACCAAGGAGGGCCTACAGCAGCACCTAGATCTTTGGCATAGATTATGTCAGACCTGGGCCCTGACAGTAAATATCAGTGAGACAAAAATATTGGTCTTCCAAAAAAGGTCCAGTTGCCAGGACCACAAATACAAATTATACACCGTTGTCCTAGAGCACACAAAAAAACGATACATACCTCAGCCTAAACATCAGCGCCACAGGTAACAAAGCTGTGAAAGAAGGGCATTCTATGCAATCAAAAGGAACATAAAATTCGACACACAAATTAGGTTCTGGCTAAAAATACTTGAACCCATTGCCCTTTATGGTTGTGAGGTCTGGGGTCCGCTCACCAACCAAGAATTCACAAAATGAGAAAAACGCCAAATTGAGACTCTGCAGGCAGAATTCTGCAAAAATATCCTCATAACATAAAACATAAAACACCAAATATTGCATACAGAGCAGAATTAGGCCGATACCCACTAATTATCAAAATCCAGAAAAGAGACATGAAATTCTACAACCACCTAAAAGGAAGTGATTCCCAAACCTTCCATAACAAAGCCATCCCCTACAGAGAGATAAACATAGAGAAGAGTCCCCTAAGCAAGCTGGTCCTGGGGCTCTGTTCACAAACACAAACAGACCCCACAGAGCCCCAGGACAGCAACACAATTAGACTGAACCAAATCATGAGAAAACAAATAGATAATTACTTGACACGTTGGAAAGAATGAACAAAAAAACAGAGCAAACTAGAATTATTTTAGGCCCTAAACACAGCAGAATACCTGATCACTGTGACTGACCCAAAATTAAGGAAATGTACAGACTCATTGAGCATAGCCTTGCTATTGAGAAAGGCAGACCTGGCTCTCAAGAGAAGACAGGCTATGTGCACACTGCCACAAAATGAGGTGGAAACTGAGCTGCACTTCCTAACCTCCTGCCAACTGTATGACCATATTAGAGACACATATTTCCCTCGGATTACACAGACCCACAAAGAATTCAAAAACAAATCCAATTTTGAGAAACTCCCATATCTATTGGGTGAAATACCACAGTGTGCAGTCACAGCAGCAATATTTGTGACCTGTTGCCACAAGAAAAGGGCAACCAGTGAAGAACAAATACCAATGTAAATATAACCCATATTTATGGTGATTTATTTTCCCTTTTATACTTTAACTATTTGCACATCATTACAACACTGTACAGTATATAGACATAACATGACATTTGAAATGTCTTTATTCTTTTGGTGCGTAATGTTTACTGTTTATTTTTATGGTTTATTTAATTTCGTGTTTATTATCTATTTCACTTGCATTGGCAATGTAAACATATACTTATACATTGCACTGCTGCCCCCATGCCAATAACGCGAGACAATATAGCCCTTTGAATTGAGACAGAGAAAGGGAGATAGACAGAGACTGACAGACAGAGAGAGAGGCAGTGACAGAGAGAGAGAGAGAGAGAGAGAGAGAGAGAGAGAGAGAGAGAGAGAGAGAGAGAGAGAGAGAGACAAAGAAAGAAAGAAAGAAAGAGAGGAACACAGATACACAGAGGAGAGAGAGAGAGAGAGGGAGAGAGAGAGAGAGAGAGAGAGAGAGAGAGAGAGAGAGAGAGAGAGAGAGAGAGAGAGAGAGAGAGAGAGGAACACAGATACACAGAGGAGAGAGAGATAGAGGTAGAGAAAGAGTAAGTAAAAGAGAGAAAACAAAGAAGAAACCAACTGGTGGGAAGCTATTATATGGCGTAGTAGCATCTGTGACCCTCCGATTTTGAGTCTAAATGTGATTTTCCCCTCCATGCCGAGAGAGAACACTGAGCCAGACAGTCCTCTGGAAATTACCGGCCGAGGGAAATGGTAAACAGGCAAGAAGAAGCACACCAAATACGTCTGCCTTGCCAAGAGCCGCCTCTCTTACATACAATCAGTCTCGGCTATAAATTCCAACGGCGGCTAATTGAAGTGAAATACCTTCTCAAGAGAACTGTAAATAGTGCCTCTCCTTCTAAATGTACTTATACATTGCACTGCTGCCCCCTGTGTTGTGTTGTGTTGTGCTGTGCTGTGCTGTGCTGTGCTGTGCTGTGCAGTGCAGTGCTGTGCTGTGCAGTGCTGTGCTGTGCAGTGCTGTGCTGTGCTGTGTTTTGCTCTGTTGTGCTGTGCTGTGCAGTGTTGTGCTGTGCTGTGTTTTGCTCTGTTGTGCTGTGCTGTGCAGTGCTGTGCTGTGCTGTGTTTTGCTCTGTTGTGCTGTGCTGTGCAGTGCTGTGCTGTGCTGTGTTTTGCTCTGTTGTGCTGTGCAGTGCTGTGCTGTGCTGTGTTGTGTTGTGCTGTGCTGTGCTGTGCAGTGCTGTGCTGTGCAGTGTTGTGCTGTGCTGTGCTGTGCTGTGTTGTGTTGTGTTGTGTTGTGCTGTGTTGTGCAGTGCTGTGCTGTGCTGTGCTGTGCAGTGCTGTGCTGTGCTGTGCTGTGTTGTGCAGTGCTGTGCTGTGTTGTGCAGTGCTGTGCTGTGCTGTGCTGTGTTGTGCAGTGCTGTGCTGTGTTGTGCAGTGCTGTGCTGTGCTGTGCTGTGTTGTGCAGTGCTGTGCTGTGTTGTGCAGTGCTGTGCTGTGCTGTGCAGTGCAGTGCTGTGCTGTGTTGTGCTGTGCTGTGCTCTGTTGTGCTGTGCAGTGTTGCGATTCTGTTCCTCAGACTGACACTTGCTTGATAGAGTGGCCACATCTCATCAGTCACCCCATTAATGTGCGTGCGTCTATTCAGTCAGCTCATCCGCAACAAGAGACAGGCCACCTAAACACTACACTTCAAATCTGCCTTTTCTTTACATCATCCCTATACCATGTATTGTACCCCATTTTCTCCCAATACAAAAACATCCCCCATATGATGCATGCATGTACACTCCCAGCAGCACTATCGCCTGTCTAATCATTGAGATTGATGCATAATTCAGCGTGATGACAAAATAACAAGGCTGATAGTCCACGTGGTCATCTGTATGTTAGCTAGCTATCGTCTCTCTGAATCTAACGACTATGTTGGTACCAATATCCAGTTCAGTTAAATCAATGATGGGTTGGAAATGGCAATTGGACAGGAGTGTTATTGTGTGGGTGGAGGACATGAGGAGGAGAGGAAGAGGCGGTAATCAGATGAATAAATGGCAGTGACCGAAGGTCCCTGTGCATCGCTGTTCCTGGTCTACCCTTAATTACCTGCTTCCACCTCGCTTCCTCTGAAGACTCAGACTGCCAGAGCAAGATGACATCTCACTCTCTCTCTTTCTTTCTTTCTCTCTCGCGCACACACAGACACACGAGTATGCACAAACACATACACACATGCAAAGAAACACACATCCCACCGGGCACAGACGTCAGTACAACGTCTAGTTTTGATTTACATTTGGTTGAGGTGTCAATTAACATGAATTCAACGTGAAATCAACCAAAAAAGGTGAAACCAAAAAGGGTGGAGAACAAAAACCTAATTTCTGTTACGTTGATGACTTTTTGCAAATCCAATCAGTTTTCCATGTTGTTTCAACGTCATCACACTGCATTTTTTGGTTGAAATGACGTGGAAACAACGTTGATTCAACCAGTTTTTGCCCAGTGGAATGCATGCTTGCTCACATGCACACACACACACAGCGGCGGCCCGCCCATTTGTATTGAAACAATAATATATATTATATAAATCATGGGTTATATTTTACACGCTCATAAAAGTGTAGTAAATGTGTACTTTTTTTCTGTTTCAAACAGAAATAGTTCAAAACGAGCTGTTCAGTTAGTTACTACTCTCCCCCTCAGTGACTGCCAGCAGTAGCAACAGCTTCACACCCCCTTTGCCAGGTATTTGCTATGAGGGGGAACTGCTAGCATACATTATAACAGCACAAAATAAATGGACTGTCCTGTGGTGCTCAAATGTGTGTTAAGTCAGAACTTCTGGGTCTGCTCCAGTCTCCCTGCCAATATGTCTCTCGCACCAGGCGGCTTTCTTCAGCACGTGAGACTAGATCTGCTCTATCAGGTACAGATGGCGCTAAAGCTAATTATAATCAACTTGTAAATATGATGATTACGGGTCTCGTCCCGTGTGTTAATCATTGTGCGCGTGTGTTATGTATTCGAGATACTCCTCGCTCTTTTGTTTTGGGTTTCTACCCTGTGTTTTTTTTTTGTGTTTGTTTGGTCTTTGTCCCTGTGCCTTTACACGGCACGTCATAATTTGGGCTTCATTTAAAAAAAAAAGATTATGCATTCCTGCGTCTGTCTCCCAATCCTTCATGCCAACGTGACATAAAGGTTAAATTAAAATATATATATAAGTTTTGTGGACTGAAACAGCATAAATCCAGGTCTATCACAAAGCATGATCAAATGAATTAACCAGCTACAGTAATATGAGAAACATTGTGAAATAGTTTGGTAGATTTTTTGGGTCAAATTAACCAGTTACATACAGTTCAAGTCAGAAGTTTACATACACTTAGGTTGGAGTCATTAAAACTCGTTTTGCAACCACTCCACAAATTTCTTGTTAACAAACTATAGTTTTGGCAAGTTGGTTAGGACATCTACTTTGTGCATGACACAAGTAATTTTTCCAACAATTATTTACAGACAGATTATTTCACTTATAATTCACTGTATCACAATTCCAGTGGGTCAGAAGTTTACATACACTAAATTGACTGTGCCTTTAAACAGCTTGAAAAATTCCAGAAATTTATGTCATGGCTTTAGAAGCTTCTGATAGGCTAATTGACATCATTTGAATCAATTGGAGGTGTACCTGTGGATGTATTTCAAGGCCTACCTTCAAACTCAGTGCCTCTTTGCTTGACATCATGGGAAAATCAAAAGATATCAGCCAAGACCTCAGAAGAAAAAAATGGTAGACCTCCATAAGTCTGGTTCATCCTTGGGAGCAATTTCCAAATGCCTGAAGGTACCACGTTCAGCTGAACAAACAATAGTACGCAAGTATAAATACCATGGGACCACGCAGCCTTCATACCGCTCAGGAAGGAAACGCGTTCTGTCTCCTAGAGATGAGGGTACTTTGGTGCGAAAAGTGCAAATCAATCCCAGAACAACAGCAAAGGACATTGTGAAGATGCTGGAGGAAACAGGTACAAAAGTGTCTATATCCACAGTAAAACGAGTCCTATATCGAGATAACCTGAAAGGCCGCTCAGCAAGGAAGAAGCCACTGCTCCAAAACAAAGATTATGGGGACAAAGATTATACTTTTTGGAGAAATATCCTCTGGTCTGATGAAACAAAAATAGAACTGTTTGACCATAATGACCATCGGTATGCTTGGAGGAAACAGGGTTAGGCTTGCAAGCCAAAGAACGCCATCCCAACCATGAAGCACGGGGGTGGCAGCATTATGTTGTGGGGGTGCTTCGCTGCAGGAGGGACTGGTGCGCTTTACAAAATAGATGGCATCATGAGGATGGAAAATGATGTGGATATATTGAAGCAACATCTCAAGACATCAGTCAGGAAGTTAAAGCTTGGTCGCAAATGGGTCTTCCAAATGGACAATGACCCCAAAATTATTTCCAAAGTTGTGGCAAAATGGCTTAAGGACAACAAAGTCAAGGTATTGGAGTGGCCATCACAAAGCCCTGACCTCAATCCCATAGAACATTTGTGGGCAGAACTGGAAAAGCATGTGCGAGCAAGGAGGCCTACAAACCTGACTCAGTTACACCAGCTCTGTCAGGAGGAATGTGCCAAAATTCACCCAACTTATTGTGGGAAGGTTGTGGAAGGCTGCCCAACATGTTTGACCCAAGTTAAACAATTTAAATGCAATGCTACCAAATACTAATTGAGTGTATGTAAACTTCTAACCCACTGTGGATGGGATGAAAAAAATAAAGTCTGAAATACATCATTCTCTCTTCTATTATTCAGACATTTCGCATTCTTAAAATAAAGTGGTGATCCTAACTGACCTAAGACAGGGGATTTTTAATAGGATTAAATGTCAGGAATTGTGAATAACTGAGTTTGAATGTATTTGGCTAAGGTGTATGTAAACTTCCGACTTCAACTGTACCTTTGATAAGCAGCTAACTAGCTATAGCTAGCTGGAGGCTTGATAGATAGCTAGCTCCCATGCCAACTTCAAGTCTTTCAAAACTAATATCTGACTAACTCTGAAATATTATTTCAAAATGAAGGTTAACTGGCTAGCGCGTCATGCTTTGTGACATTATGTTAGCTAGCTGTCCCCAGTTAGATAATGTGTTTTCACTTATTGCATCTGCATGCTTGGTGCATTCTCCCCGGTGCTCTCGTTCGTTCCTGAGCTGGCTGCTAGTTTTAAATAGTCTGATCTGTTCAAAACAGTGGCAGCATGTGCAGCAGCGGTCATTCGGTTTCTGACAAGCAAAAGTCAAATAGGTGTATCTATGGTGTTGTTCAAATGCACAGATCGCTTTATATATCTTCTCAATGACACTACCGGTAGTTCGAAAACTTGGCATCATATTGCTGGCATGCTGCTGTCATGCTGCCTCGCGTCCCGGGTATTCAGCCAATAAGTGGCCGCCCCTGCACACACACTGCACACACACTACACACACACTACACACACACACACACACACACACACTACACACTACACACTACACACACACACACACACACACACACACACACACACACACGGACATAAACACACACACACTCCCTCTCTCTTTCTGACTCTTCCATCACGTGTCACTCTCTGTCTCTCTCTCCCTCTCTTTCCCTCTACGTGTACAGTATCTTTCTCTTCTTTTCGTCCCTCCCTCCCTCTCTCCCTCTCTCTCTCCCTCTTTCTTTTTTTCTGTCCTCATCACGTTCCCTCCCTCTCTCCCAGCATTTCTATGCCTTCCCCTCTGTCTTTTTTGAAAGACTTAGTACTGTCATGGTTTCACCTGTCACCAGAGGGCGGCAGAGACCGTCCTAGAGACATTGATGAAGCTCAGGTGTGTCCTATTACTAATTATGATTTCCTTTTAAGAGAGGTGTGTTTTCTGCTTCCCTTTGCAGCAGCTGGGTTTCGGTTCCCTGTGTGTTCATCCCCAGGCTGAGTGGTCTAGCCCTAGTGTTTTGTTGTTTTTCCCCATTATCACTGTTATCATTATGTTCTCATTTTTCAAGTAAAGTATTTACGTTTATCCTGAATCATTGATTCCTCGTCTGGTCCATTCTCTGCACCTGGGTCCAACCACGTCACAAACACAGAGACACAGTGGAGCTGAAGCATGGGACTAAAAACGAACAAAAGATAACCTTTGTAAAATACACTGTGACTTTAAAATGTATATAGTATGCATAAGCTGGAAGTAGAAGCTTAAGTGTTGTTGTCCATTAGTTTATCCTAATTAGGGGAGGGGTGGTATGGTTAGGGGAACATGATAAAGGAAAATATATTTTAAAATGATATATTTTCTATCATTTATATATTTACCCCAAAAATATGTAGGATTGGAAATGATACATGCAATTACATTGATGGAAGCCACAATCTATCTGCAATATTAAAGCTGATCTACCCCCTAAATAAAATGTGTGTGTGTATATAATAATACAGAGAGAGACGGGATAGCTGTGTGTGTTCTGATTCTGTACTCTGGCTGAGATGTCTCTCCAGACAGTGCACTATTTCTGTCATCCTACTCAGTTTCCCAGCTGTAATCGGAAGCCGAGCAGCCTTCTGTGACTTTATGCTCCAGGCAAGCTGCCCCCAGACCCTTACTTAACACCAATACGAGCTCTACACACTCCCACAGTAACACAGACATGCCTCGTTGAGTTGTTCCTGTTTCAGAAACAAACATCTTCAGAAAAAGCATTAATAATCAAATGCTTCTGTTATGTTTTTGAGACTATGTGGCTATTTCATCCACATAATTAAACTGATTCCACAGGTACTGCCTTTGGACAAACTAAAGCCAGGATTCAATTCAAGCGTTCACCATAAACGTGATACCCGCGAACATTGGGGAAAATGCCTTTAAAAGGTGCATTGTAAGTTGTATAGTGTGCTGCGCTGTAATGCCGTGCGTTGAATTTCAGCCCAAGTGGTTGATCAAAAACAGTCATCGGTCGAAAACAAATGAAGCTCTTCCTGGAACAGACATACAGTGGACCATTTATTTTTTACCAAGAATGTCTGCCCTTTACAGCCACCTGATGTAGAACCTCACGCATAAACACACACACACACACTCACAAACATGCATACACACACACACACACACACACACACACACACACACACACACACACACACACACACACACACACACACACACACACACACACACACACACACACACACACACACCACACACAGAGCTCTTCATTCATTACGCAGTACCATACTGAAAAGCAGCCAAATGAACACCACTTTATCAAAGCAGCAAATGACCCTGTTCATCAAAGCAACAAAGTAACCTCTGAAATAGAATCGGGAGCCATTCACAATGTAAAATATGAATTCGCAGTCAATCAAATCTTTATACAACAGTCAATACTTTGCCAATGAAATGACCAATGACACGAGGATGTCATCCATAACTACTAGGATACATACTGTCAACAATACATCAATGGTAAGCTACCAGCAGACCACAACACCAAATCTCAAAAAGCTGTCATTTGGGACCGTAAACAAAGAAACTGCAGTCATGCGCCTCAATTGAAAGCAAATTTTGTGTACATAAAACAAAATCTATTGAGTGTTCCTTTAAAACGCTTTCGGCTCCATATACAATTCCTGGGATTCCTCTCTGTCTGGCCTGGATGTATCCCGTTTGTGGGACTGTGAATGCTGGAGTTTGCAAAAATACAAATAAAAGAGAAGGGTCAACTCAGTCTGTGTAGCCACTCTGTTAGCTATTTAGCAGTCATGTGGCTTTCGGGATAGAAGCCTTTCGGGAGCCTGTTGGTGCCAGACTTGATGCACCAGTACCGCTTGCTGTGCTAAAGCCGAGAGAAAAGTCTATGGCTTGGGTGGCTGAAGCCCTTAACGATTTTCTGTGATTTCCTTTATAGAGGTCCTGGGTGGCAGGGAGATTGGTCCCCTACCTGGGCTGTCCACACCACCCTCTGTAGCGCCATGCGATCGAGGGCAGTGCTGTTGCCAAGCAGTGAAGCAGTCAAGATTCTCTCAATGGTGTAGACTTTTTGTGGATATAAGGGCCCATGCCAAACCTTTTTTAAATTCCTGAGGGGAAAGAGGCGCTGTCCTTAGAGATTTGGACACCGAAGAACGTGAAGCTCTCGACGTGGGCTGTTAATGGTGACTGTATTACCGCCACACCGGCGGTCGCAAGTCATGACGGCGGTCAAATTCCACGGTAATTAGGCTTCTCCAAGCTCTGATGCTGCTGATGTTCATTAGTAGCGGATGCATCACAACCGGCAGTGATTGGGAGTCCCAAAGGGCGGGGCACAATTGGCCCAGCGTCGTCCGGGTTTGGCCGGGGTAGGCCAATATAAATAAAAATAGCCTACCAAACTTTACAACTGCCTTGTACTCAGCACTCTATTGTCCCTCTAATCACTCTGACATCAATGGAAATGTATTCGAAAATCTAATCAAACACTTCATGAGAGCCCATGAGCTGATGTTGCGCAACATTACTATTGGCTATGTAATTGTGGGAGAAAACAGAGTGATGGCCTCTACTAAATAGAAGAGGATCCCATCAGCTTTCTAGATGCTAGGCCTACTATATTTATTTCTCAACTTTCCTAATATTAAGCACATTGCTTATCTTTACAACAGGAGTATGTATAGCCTACCTGGCTGGGCATTAAAATGAACCACAGGAAAGCGTCCTCCATTCGCAATTTTTGAGACAGGTGCATGATAATGGTACATTTTAAATCACAATAAATTTCACACACATATTATTTAGTATATGTAAAGACAAGATTAAATCAAGAATAGTCTGATGGTGTCACGCCCTGGCCATAGAGAGGCTTTTATTCTCTATTTTGGTTAGGCCAGGGTGTGACTAGGGTGGGCATTCTAGTTTCTTTGATTCTATGTTTTCTATTTCTTTGTGTTTCGCTGGGGGTGGTTCTCAATCAGAGGCAGCTGTCTATCGTTGTCTCTGATTGAGAATCATACTTAGGTAGCCTTTTTTCCCACCTGTGTTTGTGGGTAGTTGTTTTCTGTATAGTTTTAGTTACCTTATAGAACTGTTCGTTTCTCGCTTTGTTATTTTTGTTCTAGTGTTCAGATTTTAAAAAATATCATGAACACGTACCACGCTGCGCTTTGGTCCACTCCTTCTTCATCAGACGAGCGTTACAGATGGTGTCAATGTTAGCCTATCACTTGTGAATGATAAATTATCACTTGTGAATGATAAATTATCACTTGTTAATGATAAATTATCACTTGTGAATGATAAATTATCACTTGTGAATGATGCCCAGCCTAAGGCAAGAAACAGAGCATGTATTTTTTTTGCGACTTTTTCAAAATCATAGTCGCACATCTCATGTAGCCTAGCCCATAGGCATATATGTATTAATAAGGTTTGTATCACAACTAAAGTGGCCAAAGATCTTCTTAAAATTAAGCACATTAATCCGCTTTACAACGGGCCTTACTGGCATACATACGCGGCGCGTGAGTTTCAAGTTTGGGGAAGATAATTTTCACCATAAAAATGCACCATTATAATAAAAGCATTACATGCATAATCGCTTTTGCGTTCACTTTTGAGAATGGTGTTTTCCTGCTAGTGGAACATTCACGCTTATAGCCTACTGCCGAGTGCGCATTGCTGCGCTTATGATGTGAAGAAATAGCCTAATAGTTTATCAACATTTTAAGCTAAACGTTCTGATCTGTTGCGTCAGGCTCATTGCTTAAATATATATTTTTTATGCTAGTGGTTGAATTAATTTGGGATCTACAGAATCTCGCACAGAATAGGTCAACTTTTGTACTATGGGGGATAATAGATTGACATAGGCTAGTGCTTTAGCTGCTCGTTAGACCAACTCATCTTGTTGGCTGACGAAAAGTAAATGTGGAGAGTTCTTCTAACATCTTCAATATGCGCCTCGGAATTAGATAAGGCCGCGTTGCATCCCCGACGTGTCTGTCTTCACTTGTGGCCTGTCAGAAAGACCCGATCACCTGACAGAGAGCCATGTAAGTGAGAGGTGCTTCTGCGCAGGCAGCTGGGAGAAGGGAATTATAATTATATTCAGCCCAAGGGCACAACCGCCACTGGCCACAAAAGGCATGGATTTATTTTACAGGACATTACAGCCACACAAAGGGCATACTGCCAGGAAATTCAAGGCTTTATCAAGTGCTTGTCAAATTGTGAATGAGAGACTGATCAAGTGTACACAGCCTGCGCAAAAAAAACTAAGCATAGCTCATGCCTTTCATGCAACATTCTAAGTCACATGCATGCAGAATTAGAATGTATTAAAAATGTAAACATATAGCCCAAAGTTTGTATCACAACTAAGGTTACATAAATAACTCAAAATGAAGCATATAGGAGTACCTGTTTCTTTGCTAACCGCACAACACAGAATAGCCGCATGTGCGCACTCCCTCAAATCTTTTGGAGAAAATATCCTTTCTATTTTATTCAGCTTTGTTCAATTATATTCATCATACAATAATCAAAATAATGTCACCGAATTCTAATGAAATCTTGTCTGCTAAATGAACTAGTGTAGTCCACAGCCATATGGCACAGACAGATCAGGGCCTTACATAAGGACAACTCTGAGTATGCTATTCTGTTCTTCTGAAATAGACTGAATTTTCTTCCGAACATGTTATTTTAGACCTGTCTAAAATAAGTTATGGATTTACTGTGATGATGTAGGCTATATTATATGGATTTCTTAGACTTTGTAAAATGTAGGTGTGCATCAGTGGCTTGTAGGTTACGCATGAAAGCCAGGAGATGCTAAATGTGTGTAATACCCTGTTAAAATATGTATTTAGAACTATGGTTTAATGGTAATAATAATATGTGTATGTATATTTTGTATACCATGTATACATTTAATCAGATTTGCTCTATTTTCATAAACTCTGTTTTACTACAGCATTCGCTGTTGGTCCTATGCTGGTTAAATTATTTTGTACTTTTACCTTAAATATGTTGGGACAGTTTCTGTTCAGGTGAAAATCAAGATGGATTATGGGTGGTGTGCAAAGGGCGAGAGAAAGAAGGCTTTGCGGGTTTTGCCATTGTTGCTGTCTAGAGTAAGAGAAAATAAAGGAGAGATGCTCTTGTGAAACGGGAAAACATTTTGTGGAATAAAAATAGTTTTTTTCCACAAATTGGGTTTAACTGCACTCTACTCACCTTAACAAAATAAGATTTATGGTTTAATACTTTAGAGCGTCGTCTCAATTCGCTTGCTGCTTAGCTGGATTAACGAGTATTCCAGACGCTTCGGGAGCTAGCTTGGGTTTGTCGGATCGGGAGCTGAAGAGGATGGATTGGGTCTGGGGGAATTTGATGGCTTCGTTGACGCTGTCTTAAAATTGTATTGTGTCATGTGTATTGCAGATTGTATGCAAGTTTATCATTCATCATTCATTATTTTTTTATATAAACATTCTATCTGTCGGTAAGAACTCTGGTCTCTCTGATTTTTCCCTAGCGAGTTAAGTCATACCAGGTTTAATATATACCGAGAGTGTCCTTTTCACCATACTTACTGTATTAATTTATCTGAGCCTGTGGTGAAAGGGTTACATGTGTTTATGTTCACTAACAGTGAAATACCGTGAGACCGGCAGGTATTTGCTTTACAATTACCAGCTGACAAATTTCATGACCGCCACAGCCTTGCTCTTGACCTGCTCCACTACAGCCCCGTCGATGTGGATGGGTGAGTGCTTGCCCCTCCGTTTCCTGTAGTCCACGATCAACTCCTTGGTCTACTGACGTTGAGGGAGAGGTTGTTGTTCCGGCACCACACTGCCAGGTCACTGACCTCATTCCTATAGGCTGTCTCATCATCGTCAGTGATCAGACCTACTACCGTCATGTCGTCAGCAAATTCAATGGTGGTGTTGTGGTCGTGCATGGAGGGCCGTCGTAGGTGAACAGGGAGTACAGGAAGGGACTAAGCACACACCCCTGTGGGGCTACCGTGTTGAGTGTCAGTGTGGCGGAGGTGATGTTGCCTATCCGCACTACCTGGGGTCGGCCTGTCAGAAAGTCTAGAATCCAGTTGCAAAGGGAAGTGTTGGGGCGGTATGCAAACTGGAGTGGGTCTGGGATGATGGCGTTGATGTGTGCCATAATCAGCCTTTCAAAGCGCTTCATGAGTACAGATGTGGGTGCTACAGTAATTGTGGCATGAAGCCTTCTTGGGAACAGGAATGATGGTAGTCATCTTAAGATGTGGGGATTACAGACTGGGACAACCAGAGGTTGCCAGCTGATCTGTGCATGCTCTGAGCAGGAAAACATACATCCACAGTCTCCGGAAGTATGTTTTCCCGCTTGTTTATAGTCTTCAATTAGGGCTTCACTCTGGCCTCTGTTGGAGGAGTGTGTAGGTGATATGCACATCCCACATTTCTCCACCAGTGCTGGGCCAAGAAAGCTAGCCCGCCAACCTACCAATGACCCTGGGCCTCTCTTTGCAGCTGCTGCCCGGGGGCCTCTTTCCCCAGACTGCACCCCTTAGCTCCTGGCCCTGGTGCCTCTCTCTCCCCCTCTCTCGCCCCCCTCCACCTGCCTCCCAGACAGGCAGATCTCCTACTCTGTGGAGGATCTGGGGACACTACCGCCACACGGGATCAAGTAACCAGTGGCCCCTCGTGTTGCTGGGACTACACAGAGGGCCAGTGGATATGCACTATAAGATTTACTGAGTCAGACACTAGGAGGCATGCAGGAAGGAGTGTGAACAATGCCACCACCAGCCACATACAGTTGAAGTCGGAAGTTTACATACACTTGGTTTGGAGTCATTCAAACTCGTTTTGCAACCACTCCACAAATTTCTTGTTAACAAACTATAGTTTTGGCAAGTCGGTTAGGACCTCTACTTTGTGCATGACACAAGTAATTATTCCAACAATTATTTACAGACAGATTATTTCACTTAAAATTCACTGTATCACAATTCCAGTGGGTCAGAGGTTTACATACACTAAGTTGACTGCCTTTAAACAGCTTGGAAAATTCCAGAAAATTATGTCATACCTTTAGAAGCTTCTGATAGGCTAATTGACATCATCTGAGTCAATTGGAGGTGTACCTGTGGATGTATTTCAAGGCCTACCTTCAAACTCAGTGCCTCTTTGCCTGGAAAAATCTAAAGAAATCAGTCAAGACCTCAGAAAAACAATGGTAGACCTCCACAAGTCTGGTTCATCCTTGGGAGCAATTTCCAAACGCCTGAAGGTACCACATTCATCTGCACAAACAATAGTACGCAAGTATAAACATCATGGGACCACGCAGCCGTCATACCGCTCAGGAAGGAGACATGTTCTGTCTCCTAGAGATGAACGTACTTTGGTGCGAAAAGTGCAAATCAATCCCAGAACAACAGCAAAGGACCTTGTGAAGATGCTGGAGGAAACGGGTACAAAAGTGTCTATATCCACAGTAAAACGAGTCCTATATCGACATAACCTGAAAGGCCGCTCAGCAAGGAAGAAGCCACTGCTCCAAAACTGCCATAAAAAAGCCAGACTACGGTTTGCAACTGCACATGGGGATAAAGATCATACTTTTTGGAGAGATGTCCTCTGGTCTGATGAAACAAAAATAGAACTGTTTGGACATAATGACCATCGTTATGTTTGGAGGAGAAGGAGGAGGCTTGCAAGCCAAAGAACACCATCCCAACCGTGAAGAATGGGGGTGGTAGCATCATGTTGTGGGGGTGCTTTGCTGCAGGAGGGACTGGTGTGCTTTACAAAATAGATGGTGAGGATGGAAAATGCAAACTTACGACTTCAACTGTAACGAACTCAATGCAGCAACAGACAAAAAGAGTCTCTCAGACACAGAGACAGACATGTTGTCATGTTGGTGCACTCTAGCTAGTGTAGCTCAGAAAACCAATCAAAATGTGTTCAACCTTTTTTTTTAAACGAGGCAATATTCAACGCTGGATGTTTGGTGTGTGTTTGCCCTAGGCCCAGTTTCCTGCCCATGGACTGACTGTTCTGAATTATTTATCCCTGTGTGTTTATGGGTGCTGGCCACTCTCAAATGAAACAGCCTTGACAGCTTACCTCTCGTGTGTGTGTGTGTGTGTTTTAGATGTATGTTACTGCATTAGCAAGAGAGTGTGTGTGACATGAGAGAGGTTAAGAGAGCAAGAGGTGTATCCTGGACCTAAATATATGGCCTGTCCCCTCCTTCCACACACACATGCATACCCACAACCACAACTTTTTTCTTTATCACAAACTAAAGCAGGAAGTACCAGTGACTTGCTCAATATGGAAGTGGTCAGATGACGCAGATGCTAAACTACAGGACTGTTTTGCTACCACAGACATGAATATGTTTCCGGGATTCATCCGATGGCATTTTTTATTTATTATATATATTTCTTTCCTTTACTTAACTAGGCAAGTCAGTAAAGAACAAATTGATATTTACAATAACGGCCTACCAAAAGGCAAAAGGCTTCCTGCGGGGACGGGGGCTGGGATTAAAATGTTTAAATAAAATATAAATATAGGACAAAACATACATCACGACAAGAGAGACAACACTACATAAAGAGAGGCCTAAGACAACAACATAGCAAGGCAGCAACACATGACAACACAGCATGGTAGCAACACGACATGGTAGCAGCACAAAACATTGTACCAACATTATTGGGCACAGACAACAGCACAAAGTGCAAGAAGGTATAGACAACAATATATCACGCAAGCAGCCACAACTGTCAGTAAGAGTGCCCATGATTGAGTCTTTGAATGAAGAGATTGAGATAAAACTGTCCAGTTTGACTGTTTGTTGCAGCTCGTTCCAGTTGCTAGCTGCAGCGAACTGAAAAGACGAGCGACCCATGGATGTGTGTGCTTTGGGGACATTTAACATAATGTGACTGGCAGAATTGGTGTTGTATGTGAAGGATGAGGACTGCAGTAGATATCTCAGGTAGGGGGGAGTGAGGCCTAGGAGGGTTTTATAAATAAGCATCAACCAGTGGGTCTTGCGATGTATATACAGAGATGACCAGTTTGGAATGAGGAGTACACCACATCAGTCACCGGCTTCATCAATAAGTGCATCGATGACGTCGTTCCCATACGTACATACGCCAACCAGAAGCCATGGATAACAGCGAACATCCACACTGAGCTAAAGGGTAGAGCTGCCACTTTCAAGGAGCGGGACTCTAACCCGGATGCTTGAAATATATCCTGCTATGCCCTCCGACGAACCATCAAACAGGCAAGGCGTCAATATAGGACAAAGATTGAATCATACTAAAGTACTGCATCGCAGTGCTTGAGGCGTCACTACAGATCCGGGTTCGATCCCGTGTCCAGGAGACCCATAAGTCGGCGAACAATTGGCCCAGCGTCGTTCGGGTTAGGGGAGGGTTTAGCCGGCCCGGGATTTCCTTGTCTCATCGCGCTCCAGCGACTCCTTTGGTGGGCCGGGCACCTGCACGCTGACTTCGGTTGCCAGGTGCATGGTGTTTCCTCCGACACATTGGTGTGGCTGGCTTCCGGGTTAAGTGCGCAGTGTGTCAAGAAGCTTGGCAGGGTCGTGTTTTGGAGGACGAATGGCTCTGGACCTTCGCCTCTTCCGAGTTCGTACGGGAGTTGCAGCGATGGGACAAGACTGTAACTACCAGTTGTATATCACGAAATTGGGGAGAAAAATGGGTACAACTATACAAACTCCATTGAAGGTTAAGGGCTTGTAAGTATGTGACAAATACAATTTGATTTGTTACTACACAAACTGAACACCAATCCATCAAATATAGTTAATGTACAGTGTAGGCCTACAGTATAAAGTGTTCAGTTGTGTGCTTTAACATCTCAATCGTAACATGTTCCACTTCTGTACCCCCCTGACTGACATGGCATCCCCCTCTGTGTTCAGTAGCTGTGAACATCCCTGTCACACACAGTCCTCCCGCAGGGTGTACCCTTGTGACTCTAGGTGGGAGATCGCTGTCAACCGACAGACAGATAGATATAACTAAATAGATCTATTTTCCTGTCTGTTTCTTGGAACGACTGAGGCATATTCTGCACAGCAGTGCCGTGTTCATGAGGGCATGCAACTCAAAACGTTTTAAACATTTTGCAATGGTGAACAGAAGTCCCACCCTGTTTCAGTCATTTTTTTCCCGTTTGATGCCTAGTGAACACATCCCAATCTTCCACAGCTGGGGAGAGAGACAGAGGAGCCTGTCAAGTGGATAATCTACCATCACCCTTTGAGGACCCACCACCACCAGACCACCAATCATGTGTCTCTGTCCCTCCCTCCTCACACGGACAGTGTGAGACCGGACCCCACCCCTGCCCCTGGGAAACCCCTCCCCGTTGTTCAGCACATTTGATTATATCATGTCCCAGGAAGCATCGAAGCTATCTAAGCTTCTCTCTCTCTCTCTCTCTCTCTCTCTCTCTCTCTCTCTCTCTCTCTCTCTCTCTCTCTCTCTCCTCTCTCTCTCTCTCCTCTCTCTCTCTCTCTCTCTCTCTCTCTCTCTCCTCTCTCTCTCTCTCTCTCTCTCTCTCTCTCTCTCTCTCTCTCTCTCTCTCTCTCTCTCTCTCTCTCTCTCTCTCTCTCTCTCTCTCTCTCTCTCTCTCTCTCTCTCTCTCTCTCTCTCTCTCTCTCTCTCTCTCTCTCTCTATTAATTAATCGAATCACACACAGCATGTTACCTGCTAATGAGTAGTAGTTAAAGCCACGCACTGTTGTCCAAACCCAAGAGACTGTTTTTAAATGACAAATGAGCTACAAATAATGTCATGCACATAAGGTACATTTGTATAATAATATGCCTACATACCGTCAGTCAATCAAATCCTCTTTCTCTCTCTCCCCCCATCTTCCTCTCTCTCCTCTCCCTCTCTCTCTTTCTCTCTCTCCCCCATCTTTCTATCTCCTCTCCCTCTCTCTCTCTCTCTCTCTCCCCCCCATCTTTCTATCTCCTCTCTCTCTCTCTCTCTCTCTCTCTCTCTCTCTCTCTCTCTCTCTCTCTCTCTTTTGCTCTCTCTCTCTCTCTCTCTCCCCCATCTTTCTATCTCCTCTCCCTCTCTCTCTCTCCCCCCATCTTTCTATCTCCTCTCCCTCTCTCTCTCTCTCCGGAGCCATCCGTATTCCAGAGCCTTTGAGTAAACCCCCACCCCTCTCCGCTCCCTGCGTTGCCATGGGAACGGCAAGAGACAGGTTCACGTGTCATCTTCCTTCAGATTCCTCCTGGCTCTGGTGTGAATTTATATTCATGCACAGCAGCAGCCCCGTATACAACACAGAGACACACACAAGACAGACTCACACACAGGCGTTCTCACAAAAAAAGTGTACAATTATCTTCACAGATATACACACATCTAACACACACACACACACACACACACATGCACACACACACAAACACACACACATTGTTTGTGGTCAGGAATAGCCATGGGCTCTTCCTAGTCTTACTATCGTAGTCCTGGTGCACAGACACAACTAGAGGGAGAGACTTAACCAGCCCCGACCTAATCACAGCTATATGATTAAGTAACGACTGTCTCCCCCTCCCTCTCTTTCTCTGTTGCCAACTCTAAATATAGGCAGGCGGGAACACTACTTCCTGGGTTCATATTGCTCTCGCCTACAGATAATTACGTTTAATTACCCTCGCCACTAATTTGATGTGATGATCTCTCTCCGTCTCTCTGTGCATTTCTTCGATGGCACCCCACCGTCCATACAGTGTCGAGGGCTATCACTCCCCCTCTTTATCTCTCGGTCTCCTATTGTTTCTCCCGCTATCTCAGACCCATTTGCAGGGATAAGCATCTCGAGACAGACGGAGGTTTTATTTGTGTGCTCATTTTCAACGGGTAAAGAGGAGAGTGGCTATGGAGACAGTGACATTGCTCTCTCGCTGTTGATGCCTCTCCTAGAATACTAACTAGGCTGTCGGGGCTTATAAGAAGTACATCACGGCGATAGGAATTAAGATGTAGAGAGAGGGAGAGAGAGAGGGGGGGGGGTGAGGGAGATGGGTGGGGGTGGGGGTGAGAATGGAGAGGAAGCTGAAGCATACTCGAGTCATCCATACCACCAGGTTTGCTATAATAAGCCAAACCCAGGCATTGACAGGCAGATATTTTTCATGACATACCTTTACATAACATTTAAAACACTTGCTTTCTTTATATTCTCTCTCGCACATGCACGCACACACACACAAAAAAAGACACACTCAGAAAGAAACACACACATCACCTCCCAACACACACCACCCCCCAGAAACACCACACTGAGCCTTTTGGCCTGAGAGAGTGAGTGAGAGTGAGAGAGAGAAGGAGAGAGCACCCAGCCTCACCCTTCTAAAATCTGAAGTTAAATGTCTACTGTTGGCTGATGATCTGGTGCTTCTGTCCCCGACCAAGGAGGTTCTACAGCAGCACCTAGATCTTCTGCACAGATTATGTCAGACCTGGGCCCTGACAGTAAATCTCAGTAAGACAAAAATAATGGTAAATTATAATAATGGTAAACAAAAATAAATAACCACGAATACAAATTCCATCTAGACACCGTTGCCCTAGAGCATACAAAAAACGGCGTACCTCGGCCTAAACATCAGCGCCACGGGAAACGTCCACAAAGTTGTGAACGATCGATCTGAGAGACAATGCAAGAAGGGCCTTCTATGCCATCAAAAGTAACATAAAATTCAACATACCAATTAGGATCTGGCTAAAAATGAATCAGTTATAGAACCCATTGCCCTTTATGGTTGTGAGGTCTGGGATCTACTCACCAACCAAGAATTCACTAAATGAGACAAACACCAAATTGAGACTCTGCATGCAGAATTCTGCAAAAATATCCTCATAACATAAAACACCAAATAATGCATGCAGAGCAGCATTAGGCCGATACCCTCTAATTATCAAAATCCAGAAAAGAGCCGTTAAATTCTACAACCACCTAAAAGGAAGTGATTTCCAAACCTTCCATATCAAAGCCATCACCTACAGAGAAATTAACCTGGAGAAGAGTCCCCTAAGCAAGCTGGTCCTGGGGCTCTGTTCACAAACACAAACAGACCCCACAGAGCCCCAGGACAGCAACACAATTAGACCCAACCAAATCATGAGAAAACAAATAGATAATTACTTGACACATGAACAAGAATGACAAGAATGAACAATTAAACAGAGCAAACTAGAATTATATTTGGCCCTAAACACAGCAGAATACCTGACCACTGTGACTAAGCCACAATTATGGAAATCTTTGACTATGTACAGACTCAGTGAGCATAGCCTTGCTATTGAGAAAGGCTGCCGTAGGCAGACCTGGCTCTCAAGAGGCTATGTGCACACTGCCCACAAAATGAGGTGGAAACTGAGCTGCACTTCCTAACCTCCTGCCAAATGTATGACCATATTAGAGACATATATTTCCCTCAGATTATACAGACCCACAAATAATTGGGTCAAAAACATACAGACCCACAAATCAAAAACAAACCCGATTCTGATAAACTCATATCTATTGGGTGAAATACCACAGAGTGCCATCACAGCAGCAAGATTTGTGACCTGTTGTGACCTGTTGATACAAGAAGAGGGCAACCAGTGAAGAACAAATACCATTGTAAATGCAACCTATATTTATGTTGATTTATTTTCCCTTTTGTACTTTCATTATTTGCTCATCCTTACAATACTGTACAGTATATAGACATAATATGACATTTGAAATGTTCTTATTCTTTTGGAGCTTTTGTGAGTGTAATGTTTACTGGACATTTTTTATGGTTTATTTCACTTTTATTTATTATCTATTTCACTTGCTTTGGCAATGTAAACATATGTTTTCCATGCCAATAAAGCCCATTAAATTGAATTGAGAGAGTCCCATGCAGTCTCTCAGCCAGACACGTCACGCTCTCTCACCTCTCCTCCCCTCCCCGTGTGCCAATTCACCAGAACTGACCTATATCCTGAGGGGGTGGCAGGCTGACTCAGGTCCTGGGTTGAGTCCCCTCTGCCTGCCTGCTGCCACCACACAGCGGCTACACAAACGGGCCCAGAGCCATGGAGCAGCAGTGGCACGTCTGCTCGCTGCATGGGGACGAGTAGGGGGACGAGGAGGAGTTTTTTTGTGTGTCTGTAACATGGACCCCGTCTGGGATGGGCCCTTGCCATCACCATGGCGACCCTCCGACACGGAGGGTCTCCGTCTGGGCGATAGACAGCAGACCCTGTCTCTGTCTGCGTCCGTGTCCACACAGCCATTTATCTCTATGACGATGAAAGCATTGATTGAGGCATGACCTCATCATCATACCGCTAACACGCTAGCAGTAGATCTGTGACTGTGCACGTGCACGTGTTATTCCTGTGTGTTTGGATGCAAGTTTTGACACATTTTACATAGCTGTAAAGAAAGGACACAGAGATATGGATATGATTTAGGTGTAGAAAAAAACAACAAAGCTAACGTAGCTAACAGCTAACCTGCTTACAAAGGGGCCAAGTGTCCTCTTTACTCAATGTTCCAGTAAACCAACAAGTTTTTAGCCCATGGAAAGCCTCAGGCCAGACTGGGGCTACATTTGAAAAGCAACATTGGAGCTTTGGCTTGTAGGGAACACAGCACGGTTAGTGTGATTAGCTCATGCATGCACTCCTGTGTCAGTCAGAGCGTACAGATCAATGCTAAACAAGTACTGTCTCCACTAACGTCATCGACTTATCGGGGCACAAAGAGAACAATGTTGAGGGGAGCTAGTGTCCATTCACACCCGGGTCGTGTTCATTAGGGCACGCAACAGATTTTGTTTTGTACGTTTCTCAACAGAAAAGGTCAATGAACGCTGATCACCATCACCATCAACACATATAATCAAGAGCCCATACATTTGCATGGAACCACACTTTACAGTGCAAGGAACCTTTTTTGTTGTTGTTGAAAATGTCAAGGATGTCTAAACAGACAGAAATCATTTACCCTGGCTGGTGTGGCTGCTTATTGTTTGAGCTAGAAAAAAACCAACAGAGCTGGGGGAGGGAGAAGGAGAGGGAGAAGGAGAGGGGGGCAGAGGGAGAGAGAGAAGAAGAGGGGAAGACAGAGGGAGAGAGGGTAGGAGAGGCACATACCCAGCAGCCCTCTGTGACACCCTGTTTTGACAGTCCAAATTCTGCTGCAGCTCTGAGCGCCGTTTACCTACAGTGGAAACACTATTGATCGTACAGCCAAGCTGTGCTGAAAAGGTTTAAAAAAAAACGTTTTGTATTCCTTTATTTAGCTAGCTAGTTTGTGGAGGGTCTGTGTGTCTGTGTGTCTGTGTCCTGCTGGGAGAGGAATGAAACTTTGATAGAAATTATGAAAATATTACTGGCAAGGGCTACAGGGAGGGTTTTGGGAGGGGTAATCACACCAGGTCGAACACAATATTGGCTTCTGGCGAAGTGGGCTCTCTGGGTTTTCAATGGGATTTCAGTTGTGTGTCACATCATCTCGAATTTTCAGCGTTAGGTTTCGGCAAAATTTAAAGCAATTATAGATTTGGTTTAGCTTATTTAGCATAAACACAACTCTAAATGACTAATCCTCAGAACTACTAATACTCTCAACACACCTTGGCCCGCGTTCTGTTTCACTGTAAAGACAGAAGTTTTATCCCAGCTACTAGGCTATATGCCCTAAATACCTCTTAAAAGCGTGATAAACACGACATAAGTGCCCCTGTCTTTCGAAAATAGAATACCTCTTGTCCTTCCTTTGAAAAGCCCTCAAATGATACACTGCTATGTTACTAGCTCTGAAAACAAAAGCAGGCCACCCAGAGTCTGGATCTGAACAACTAACGCAATCTTCTCTTTCGCCCAATCACCTTCTTATAGAGTAAAGAAATCAGGTAACATGGCCTCCTAACTCTGGACCTAGATTAAGACTGGTCCTGGGTTAAAAAGGATGTTCCATGGAGAATCTCCATTGAAATAGCTTTTTAGTCGAGAACTAGTTTTACATCATCTGTGTACGGGAAACTGGCCCTGTTCTTTAGGCTAGAATGAATTATCAGTATAGTTATTCTCCATGTGCTTTGTTCTGAATCTGAACTTTCTCATTTCATAGTCCATTTCCTCCTCAAAGTACAACAAAGTGGTGGAATACGGGGCTTATCCAAAGAGTGAATAGTTCACGTTTATTTTCACATACTGACTAAGGAGCAGCTCCAAAGGCCAGGGTTCCACGAAGCCGTGGGCCAAGTAAAGCACAGGACGTTGAGTCGACAGCCAAAATCCCTTGGGCTTTGGAGTCACACCCACAATGCATTGCACAGAGGTGTATTGAGAGCTTGGCCTGTTCTGATCTATGGGACCAGTAGTATGTGGGTTTGATGGGTCGACATCTGACATATCAGTCTCTGCTTTTTGATGAGGGCTACCATGGGGATACACTCCAACAAGCCCTCGGTGGAACCACGATTGAGTTACCGAAGGTCAGGCCGGCGTCTGAATTCACCAGGAAGAAGAGAGGTGGAGGAAGGGAGGAGGGGCAGAGGCAGGGAGAGAGACAGAGACACAGAAGAAAGATAGCAGACAGTGAGAGAGAGAGTGAGAGAGGGGAGGGAGAAAGACCGAGAGTGAAAGAGGGGAGGAAAAGACAGGAAAGAAAAAGGGAGGGAGGATGATAGCAGAGAGAGAGAGGGATAGAGAGAGAGAGGAAGAAAAAAAGAAAGAGAGAGATAGGAAGAGAAAGAGAGTAAGAAAGAGAAAGACAGCAGGAGAGAGAACGAGAGAAAGAGATGCACAGCTGCGCCCGTTCCCCGTGCTCTCAGAGGAGCCGTCACCGGCACAGCTGTGCAGATGCTAGTGTGATCTGCTACGCTGAGCAGAAGCATTGCTGCTCTGCACCACAGCACGCATACACAAACAGACAGACACCCAGCACATGCATACAATATACACACACTAACACCACATTTCAACACGACATTCCCACTGCAAATACAAGAGAAGATCATGCACACGATGCTCATGCACACGGGGACACTCGCTGACACAAGATCAGCTTGTCATCCACCCAAGCAGGTTGATATTTATTGTCATGAATCTTGCCCTGGAGGCAAAACTGAGCGATTTCCACTAGATAGGCCAGCTGCAGAGTCAAACTTGGCTATATCGTAAAGATTCATGAAAACAAGAATTTGCTTTTTGGTCTTAATTTAAGGTTAGGGTCAAGGTTACAAATCTGATTTTTAAAACTTTTTTGATTGTGGCTGTACCAGCTAGTCACCAGAACTGCCTCCAGGTCAAGATTCACGCCAATAAATACCAACCTGCTCCACGCAACCCCACAGCTATAGTAATGACACACAATACACCCCCTTACACAGTAAATACATATTGGAGAGTTGTGTATGCCTGTATGGGGTGCATGACTGTATAGGAGCATTGAGGCCTTGAGATAGGAATAGGATGGAACATACCACAGGGCTTATCATTCACAGCAGCAGAGAAAAATGGCTGTGTGGGGGAAAAAAGGCAGGGCATTCAAGGTTGGTATGATTTTGATTGCCCTGCCTTGGTAGTAGTACACTGTACAGTATAAGGAGATATCGTATTGGTATCTGAGGTTGAGAAAGTGCTGAGAGCAGGGTGAAGGGGCTACAATGTGTGAGAGAGGTGTAAAAAATAATGCTAACTGTTCCGACAGGTACAAAGTAACAGGCAGAATGTGTGCCTCCAGTGGCTCCTCACAGAGACTACGAGGTGACCTTTGCTGTGCCTGAGCAGCACAAAAGAACTCTACCTGTGATGTTGACACACACACTACCTGTGGCACTGAGAAATGCACCTGTTGCCATGGGAGACGATGTGTGGTTTAGGAGTGTAATATAACTTGCTCTATGTCTGAATGAAAAGCCCTTGTCCTTGAGGAAGGCATGGGGATCCAGGGAATCGAATGATTATTACATTATTATCCGTGACTGAGCTGTGTCCTAGCAGATCTGTGAGAAGAGATGGGTTCGGCTACAGGGTTCTGATGGCGTTTAGCTCAGCAGGCTCACAGTTTTGAGGCACGTCGGAGACCTGGGTTTCGAACCCAGTCGTTCACACTTGCCAAAATAATCAACTCTGGACATGAACAGGACCATTGATCAGCTGAATCGATCTGAATCAGCTCCAGCATTGGTTGTCACACC